>NC_057811.1:454053328-454155925 GCF_018294505.1 Triticum aestivum | reverse complement strand
CCGCCCCTCGCCCGACCCGCCGGAGCCCCATCCGACCCCGCCGGAGCCCGTCCCGACGAGGTAGCCGAGCCGTTCGAAACGCCCAGTTTTTTTTAAAACCGCTCGGTTTATTTTTTTCGAAACCCTAGGTTTATCTTTTTATTTTTTTAGATCGGTTTATTTTTTTGGTTTAATTAATTAGTGAACGTTCACCGATCTGTTCATTTTAAACGAACGTGTTCGTCGGTTAGTCGTAGTTAACGAACGTCCGTTCGTTTAACTGTTCGTCAGTTTTCTTTTTCGTCGGTTTTTCCGCGATTATTCCACATCGCGATTTCTGATCAGATTTTCGTTCTGGTTTATCTTTTCGCTCGTTTATCGGAATCAGGCGATTCAAGCGCCTAGAGTTTCGTCTCGAAATTCTCTTTCCGTTTAACCTATTCAAACAAGTTTTTGCTACTGTAAAATTTGACTTAGATCCAGATTAGTAAATGAAGCTTGTTTCTTTCGCCGTTTGACTTTCGTTGCTTCGTTTGATTTGATTCTTTTTGCAAACCGGAGTTCTTAAGTTGAACTTTCTGGTTAGATCTTTTATTTGAGTTTTACCTGTGCATTATATGAGTGCTTATTGTTTGCTTGTTTGTTTGCAATAGAGTACCCGGAGTGCGCCGCTTGCTACTTCGAATCTCTAGGTTTCACGGATCATCAGCAAGGCAAGTAACACTTTGATCATACCTCTTTTACTACCCAGTTTTATTGCATTAGACAAATCCTCAAACATTGCATGATTAGGATCTAATTGAATTGTGGGTATTGGGAAGTAGTTGAGGTAGTACCTATTACCTGTTTTATTATCAAACCCTTGGGAGTTACTTCTACGTTTGCTTATATTGCTGTGCTATGCTAGTAGACGTGGATTGGGTTTGAGTGTATCCATGACAGATGTGAGATTGTTAATATATGGTTAAACTTAAGGTGGCAACTAAAACTCACATCTGGGTGGATTGAGGTACCTGGGTATTCCAGGATTGCCTGTTTTTCTTTTGGACCGTCACCCAGGTTCAAAGGGATCATGAGATTATTCATGCTAGAAACTTCCGTGTGCAGCCACAAGCTATTATGGGCTCTAGCATAGTTGATTAAGTTGTGTGAACTCTTACAGTGGTAGACTAGCAGATGTAGGGGATGTAGGTGTACCGGTGTACCCATCGTAAGGTGCTAACGCTTCTGAAAGACTGTGTCTCGGTCATCCGTTTCTCAAACATCTTGTAGTGCGAGAATCAAGCGGAGGCGATCGAGTCTTGTGGGGAAAAGTGCACAAACCTCTGCAGAGTGTACAATCTAATCATGATTAGCCGTGTCCCCGGTTATGGATATCTTGAGTATCTAGTACTTGGATTATCATGTGAATCTCATCATGTTACTTTAAATAATTTTGTTGGGTTAATGATGATACTTAATTGGGATTGAGAATGCTGTCAACCATTCTCAATGTTTAACAACCACCATGATAGTTAAATAAAATTTATTCCTTTGCAGTAGGGAAAAATTGGCTTTTTGCGAAAATAGTAACCATAGAGCTTTCTACCAGCCATATATGCATGTAGTGATAGCATCATTCTGTTCATTACTCTCTATGTGTTATTTTGCCAGCATATTCCATGTGCTGACCCGTTTCGGGCTGCAACGTTTCATGTTGCAGACTTTTCAGACGACGAGTAAGGTGCCTTAGGTCGTGGTCTTATACTCAGTGATGTCGTTGGAGTTGATGGACTCACTTATCTTCCAAGTCTTCCGCTGTTATCGTATTTAGATGGCCTTAAGCCATATTTATAATACTTATTCTCTTTTGAGATACTCGTTGTAATAAGTGTGTGATTGCTACTCTGTTATAAATCCTCCATTTGTACTGTGCGTGTCAGCATTACTGATCCAGGGATGACACTGGTGCACAGCAGCACAGACTGTTTGGGGTCTGGTCGCTACAATAACTGTTCAGATGGAGATTCAGAAGGAGCCGACCACGCCTGTTTACCACCTGAGGTGTTTGCTCTAACCTGGCATGCTGATGTTGGTCATATCATGCATATGGCGCCTTGCATTGCTTACATTATACATCTTATATGTCATCAGCTTAGTTTAGATTTGCTTTGTGTGAATGACACCTGTTTGGTTTCTATATCATACTCCCACCATTCCTAAATATTTGTCTTTTTAGAGATTTCAACAAGTGACTACATACGGAACAAAATGAGTGAATCTACACTCTAAAATATGTCTATATACATCCGTATGTGGTAGTCCATTTGAAATCTCTAAAAAGACAAATATTTAGGAACGGAGGGAGTATATGGGAATTATGCAATGCCATCTTCTTTAGCCAGGCATCATATACGTGAATCATGCAATGCCATCCTGTTTAGCCAGTCATCGTATATGTGAATTGTATTGTGCCATATTTTTTCCATAATGTATTCCATTTGTCAACAATGTTTATACATTCATCTACTCTTCCTGTGCATCAGCCATTTGAGTCGGTCATGGGAAAATCTGGAGTGAAAACAAGGTCTTCTGAGCAGTCAGTGCTACCTGTCGATGCAGATTTCTTGCTGGTTACAGATAGCTCCTCAGAGGAAGATTCAGAGAGAGATGACCAGTCGTATCCCCCCCCCCGAGGTGCATGCTCTAACTTGGCTGGGTTATATTGCTCATATCATGCATATGGTGTCTTGCATTGCCATGCCATCTACTTAGATTAGACATGCTTTGTGTGAATGCCTCCTATTTGCTTTCTATATCAGATATGTGAATTATGCAATGCCATGTTTTTCAGCCAGTTATCATATATGTGAATTATGCACCGCCATGGAGCCAGGCATCATATATGTGAATTATCTCATGCCATCTTTTTTTCATTACGTATTCCATTTGTCGACAATCTATGTATATTGAACTACTCTTCATGTGTATCAGCCATTTGAGCCGGTTATGGAAAAATCTGGAGTGAAAACAAGGTCTTCAGAGCAGGCAATGGTACCTGTTGAAGCATATATCTCGATGGTTACAGGGAGCTCCTCAGAGGAGGATTCAGAGACAGATGACCAGTCCTATATCCCACCTGAGGTGTATGCTCTCAGTTGCAATGTTTATATTTCTCATATGATGCATATGGTGTCTTGCATTGCTTAGTTTAGACATCATATGCACAATATTGAATTCTATCTGCTTAGTTTAGAGATCATACATGCGAGTGCCAGCTGCTTAGTATATGAACCAATTATGTCAATTATATCATGCCATCCTGTATACTTAGACAACATGTATGTGAATTATTTCATCCCAACCTATTTTAGAAAGACATCATATAGTTTTGTCATGTCATCCTGTTTAGGTACTCATCATATGTTGAATTATGCCATTATATCCTGTTAAGTTATCCATCACATATCTAAAACTGTGTCATGCTATCCTGTTTAGTTAGGCATCATATATGTGAAATTGTGTCATGCTGTCTTGTTTGGTTAGACAACATATATGTGAATTACCACATCTGTCTATCATACAATGTCTCTACGTTCAATTTCTTTTCTTGTTTATCAGCCATTTGAATTGGAGGGGGTGATGGCAGTATCTAAGGGAGCAAAAACCCGTTCTTCACAAAAGACAGTGCTACCCGTCGATGCAGATAGAACCATGGTTGTACTGGCCCACAAACTAGCCCCACCACACATAATCGAGACTCTTCCAGATTGCACACTTACACCGTTGGGCAGAGAACCAGCTACAACCCATCTAACCGCAACCCCAGCGGATAGTAACCCACTTATAGTTGACAAAGCACCATGTCCACCACAGAGTACCCCCACACGAGCAGTTTGTAAAGCTACTGCAGTGCCCAAAGCACGAAGACCACCACAGCTAACCCAAACTCCACGTTTAAAGCAGAAGAGCAACTATTCTCAGGTCAGATTCCGTAGCTATGGTCCATACTCCTTTGCTGTTGCATCACTGTATTTACTCATACCAACTACTTTCGAATTTGAAGGATCCAATTGAAACTCCAATGGTGCAACAGGTATGTTTTAAAACTATTTCTTTAACTGGATTGCTAATCTAACTTGTTGCTCTATGTTGATTTCAGTTTAAGTTGTATAAACAGTTATGTTCTCATGTGATGCACATTACAAGTGCTGCCAATGCTGTGTAGTTTCTCACACTTATATTCTGTCTATGATGCTGTGTCTTAAAAATATATGAGTTGAACTGTGTCTCTATCTTGATTAGGGAACATAAACTAGAATGATATGGACAATACAGTGACCATAGTACATAGATATATGTTTGTTTCATGCTGTTATCCTGTCCACCTTACTACTGAACCGGTTTACCAAAATGAGTTTCGTATACTACAAGCTAAACCTGTGATGTGTCTGCTTGTTTCTCTTGTAGTATGCAAACAGAATATTGGAGAAGAGCACCCCACTATGCAATGGTAGAGAAAGTAATGCAGATAAGGTTCAAGATAGTGAGACAACCCTGTTGGTCTCCAAGAAAGGTGATAAAAACGACCTTGTAGACAGTGAGAAAACCCCACAGTCCTGCGTTGATGTAGTGTTCGAGTTACTGGCCAGTACCGCTGGCACAAGCTCTTCGAACTCGCTGCCTGAATCACTTCGGCTTCTTCAGTCTCAGCTACAAGCTGAAAGGCATCAGTCAGCTGTGATGCGGCATGAAGCCGAAGGACTGAGGAAGTCCCTGCAGAATTCAGATGTGTACTTTCTTGTGCAACAGCAAGCGCTGGAGGATTTAAGCGCCAAACAAGAGAAAGTTAATAAGCTTGCTAAGCATCTTGCCAGCATTATAGGTACCCAGGATATTGTTTCTTGAACTCTTCTGAAGTGGTTTCAGTTCTGGACTTGTTTTGCTGCGGCGTTTACATGCTGCTTTGTTCCCTATATTTGCACTGGTGGCGAACTTTGATGCCCAGTGGATGTAATATGTGTAATAGCCGTGATAGCCTAGCATAAGTTGCTTGCTTATTTATTTCCTTGTTGTCTTGTTTATTTGTTTGCTTGTAGTCAGTGCAGTTCTTTTTCCGCGGTTTGCTAGTGGCTGCAATAACCTATTTTTTAAAACTAGGCCACAATAACCATGGGCTAATATTTACTGTAGTGACACTGGACCTCCTACGGGCCGTACAAACAGTGGGCCTTCTACGGGCCGTAGAAACAGTAGGCCTTCTACGGGCCGTAGAAACAATGGGCCTTCTACGGGCTGTATCATCAATGGGCCTTATACGGGCCATATGATCGATTGGCCAAACATGGGCCAATAACAGGCCGCATTATGGCCATAAACGGGCTAGAGTTGGAATCGTCCGTTCATGGGCCGACCATAACGGGCCATCGTTAATAGGCCATATTTGATGACGCTATGAAAACGGCCCAACGTATTAATGGACCACAAACGGGCCGACTGTAACCACGGGCTGAATTTGGCCCACAAGCAGAAAATGACAGTAACGGGCCGTAAGTAAACGAATGCTGGAAATGAGCCCAAGAATAAATGGGCTCTGAGAAGGCCGAAAGATAACATGGGCTGGAAACGGCCCAACGGAATAACGGGCTGTTAATGGGTATAAAGTGATACACTGTTCATTACGGGCCAGTTTCACCACGGGCCGTTAATGGGTGTAAAGTGACACACTGTTCATTACGGGCCAGTTTCACCATGGGCCGTTAATAGGCCAAGAGTTACATAGGGCCTCATATGGGCCGAAAGACGTCATGGGCCATACATAGGCCAGAAGTGAAATCGGGCTGGAATCATATTGGATGGCCCAGATGACGCTACTGGGCCTAATTCGAATAGGGCGTAACGGGCCTTGGGTTAGCGGGCTGTAAATGGGCTATATGCGAACATGCCGTTAACAGGCTTTCCATGGGCCGGCCCGCCACCTTTTGACCAAGTCAAACAGGCCGGCCTTTTCACAGGAATGGGCCTCTGTTGGGCCGTGCCACGTGTCGACGTATCATAGGTGCCTTCTGTCCAATGAGTGCATGACATCTGTCCCAACGATGAGCCGACACGTGTTTCCTCCAGCCAATGATGATTTTACACGTGGAAAATCCCCATTGGTCGGGGCTATTAACGGGTTATCGGATCCAAAACCCGACCCGATAGCTTAACGGCGTTCTGTTACGGTGGATGCCACGTGTCGGTCACCCTTGACGAAAGCACTTCTATGACGCGCGATTTATCGTCATGGAAGTGGACACTTCCGTGATGATAATTTTGGTAATGTCATGGAACACTTCTACGACAGCACAGGTATGACTATCTTGATTCTGTCATAAATTTGTCATGGATGTACATGCATGACAAAAAATGCGACCTACTGTGACAAACATGTATCATCACGGAAGTGTTTTTTTTGTAGTGCACCCCAATAGCACAACAGACAATCTCTTAGCTGTGTGCGGTGCCCCCCTCCACAGTTTTACACCTCGGTCATATCGTCGTAGTGCTTAGGCGAAGCCCTGCGCCGGTAACTTCATCATCACCGTCACCACGCTGTCGTGGTGACAGAACTCTCCCTCGGCCTCAGCTGGATCTAGAGTTCGAGGGACGTTACCGAGCTGAACGTGTGCAGATCGCGGAGGTGTCGTGCATTCGGTACTTGATCGATTGGATCGCGAAGACGTTCGACTACATCAACCGCGTTACTTAACGCTTCCGCTTACGGTCTACGAGGGTATGTAGACAACACTCTCCCCTCTCGTTGCTATGCAACACCTAGATGGATCTTGCGTGTGCGTAGATTTTTTTTTTTAATTACTGCGTTCCCCAACAATGGTATCAGAGCCAGGTTTATGCGTAGATGTTATATGCACGAGTAGAACACAAAGAGTTGTGGGCGATAATAGTCATACTGCTTACCAGCATGTCATACTTTGATTCGGCGGTATTGTTGGATGAAGCGCTCAGACCGACATTACGCGTACGTGCTACCTCTTGAGCACTGCGTTGGTTTTCCCTTTAAGAGGAAAGGGTGATGCAGCAAAGTAGCGTAAGTATTTCCCTCAGTTTTTGAGAACCAAGGTATCAATCCAGTAGGAGGCCACGGACGAGTCCCTCGCACCTACACAAACAAATAAATCCTCGCAACCAACGCGATAAGTGGTTGTCAATCCCTACACGGTCACTTACGAGAGTGAGATTTGATAGATATGATAAGATAATATTTTTGGTATTTTTGTGATAAAGATGCAAAATAAAATAAAAGCAAAATAAAAGGCATCGGAAATAGCTAAGTGTTGGAAGATTAATAAGATGGAAAATAGACCCGGGGGCCATAGGTTTCACTAGTGGCTTCTCTCGAGAGCATAAGTATTTACGGTGGGTCAACAAATTACTATTGAGCAATTGACAGAATTGAGCATAGTTATGAGAATATCTAGGTATGATCATGTATATAGGCGTCACATCCGAGACAAGTAGACCGACTCCTGCCTGCATCTACTACTATTACTCCACACATCGACCGCTATCCAACATGCATCTAGAGTATTAAGTTCATAAGAACAGAGTAATGCTTTAAGCAAGATGACATGATGTAGAGGGATAAACTCATGAAATATGATATAAACCCCATCTTGTTATCCTCGATGGCAACAATACAATATGTGCCTTGCTGCCCCTACTGTCACTGGGAAAGGACACCGCAAGATTGAACCCAAAGCTAAGCACTTCTCCCATTGCAAGAAAGATCAATCTAGTAGGTAAAACCAAACTGATAATTCGAACAGACTTGCAAAGATAACCAATCATACATAAAAGAATTTGGATGATTCAATATTGTTCATAGATAAACTTGATCATAAACCCACAATTCAGCGGTCTCAACAAACACACCGCAAAAGAAGATTACATCGAATAGATCTCCACGAGAGAGGGGGAGAACATTGTATTGAGATCCAAAAAGAGAGAGGAAGCCATCTAGCTAATAACTATGGACCCGAAGGTCTGAGGTAAACTACTCACACATCATCGGAGAGGCTATGGTGTTGATGTAGAAGCCCTGCGTGATCGATGCCCCCTCCGGCGGAACTCCGGAACAGGCCTCAAGATGGGATCTCATGGGTACAGAAGGTTGCGGTGGTGGAATTAGGTTTTTGGCTCCGTATCTGGTAGTTTGGGGGTACGTAGGTATATATAGGAGAAAGGACTACGTCGGTGGAGCAACGTGGGGCCCATGAGGGTGGAGGGCGCGCCCAGGGGGGTAGGTGCGCCCCCTACCTCGTGGCTTCCTGGTTGATTTCTTGACGTAGGGTCCAAGTCCTCTGGATCACGTTCGTTCCGAAAATCACGTTCCCGAAGGTTTCATTCCGTTTGGACTCCGTTTGATATTCTTTTTCTGCGAAACTCTGAAATAGGCAAAAAACAGCAATTCTGGGCTGGGCCTCCGGTTAATAGGTTAGTCCCAAAAATAATATAAAAGTGTATAATAAAGCCCAATAATGTCCAAAACAGAAGATAATATAGCATGGAGCAATCAAAAATTATAGATACGTTGGAGACGTATCAAGCATCCCCAAGCTTAATTCCTGCTCGTCCTCGAGTAGGTAAATGATAAAAACAGAATTTTTGATGTGGAATGCTACTTGGCATAATTTCAATGTAATTCTTCTTAATTGTGGTATGAATATTCAGATCCGAAAGATTCAAGATAAAAGTTCAATATTGACATAAAAATAATAATACTTCAAGCATACTAACTAAGCAATTATGTCCTCTCAAAATAACATGGCCAAAGAAAGTTCATCCCTACAAAATCATATAGTTTAGTCATGCTCCATTTTCGTCACACAAGAATGCTCTCATCATGCACAACCCCGATGACAAGCCAAGCAATTGTTTCATACTTTAGTAATCTCAAACTTTTTCAACCTTCACGCAATACATGAGCGTGAGCCATGGATATAGCACTATGGGTGGAATAGAATATGATGATGGGGGTTATGTGGAGAAGACAAAAAAGGAGAAAGTCTCACATCAACGAGGCTAATCAATGAGCTATGGAGATGCCCATCGATTGATGTTAATGCAAGGAGTAGGGATTGCCATGCAACGGATGCACTAGAGCTATAAATATATGAAAGCTCAACAAAAGAAACTAAGTGGGTGTGCATCCAACTTGCTTGCTCACGAAGACCTAGGGCACTTGAGGAGGCCCATTGTTGGAATATACAAGCCAAGTTCTATAATGAAAAATTCCCACTAGTATATGAAAGTGACAAAACAAGAGACTCTCTATCATGAAGATCATGGTGCTACTTTGAAGCACAAGTGTGGTAAAAGGATAGTAACATTGTCCCTTCTCTCTTTTTCTCTCATTTTTTGGGCCTTCTCTTTTTTTATGGCCTTTCTCTCCTTTTTTTATTCCTCACTTGGGACAATGCTCTAGAAAATGATGATCATCACACTTCTATTTATTTACAACTCAATGGTTACAACTCGATACTAGAACAAAGTATGACTCTATATGAATGCCTCCGACGGTGTACCGGGATATGCAATGAACCAAGAGTGACATGTATGAAAGAATTATGAACGGTGGCTTTGCCACAAATACTATGTCAACTACATGATCATGCAAAGCAATATGACAATGATGAACGTGTCATGATAAACGGAACGGTGGAAAGTTGCATGGCAATATATCTCGGAATGGCTATGGAAATGCCATAATAGGTAGGTATGGTGGCTGTTTTGAGGAAGATATAAGGAGGTTTATGTGTGAAAGAGCGTATCATATCACGGGGTTTGGATGCACCGGCGAAGTTTGCACCAACTCTCAATGTGAGAAAGGGCAATGCACGGTACCGAAGAGGCTAGCAATGATGGAAAGGTGAGAGTGCGTATAATCCATGGACTCAACATTAGTCATAAAGAACTCACATACTTATTGCAAAAATCTACAAGTCATCCAAAACCAAGCACTACGCGCATGCTCCTAGGGGGATAGATTGGTAGGAAAATACCATCGCTCGTCCCCGACCGCCACTCATAAGGAGGACAATCAAACAACACCTCATGTTTCAAATTTTTTACATAACGTTTACCATACGTGCATGCTACGGGACTTGCAAACTTCAACACAAGTATTTCTCAAATTCACAACTACTCAACTAGCACAAATTTAATATCACTACCTCCATGTCTCAAAACAACCATCAAGCATCAAACTTCTCTTAGTATTCAACACACTCATAAGAATTTTTTTACTAATCTTGAATACCTAGCATATTAGGATTATTTAAGCAAATTACCATGCTATTTAAGACTCTCAAAATAATCTAAGTGAAGCATGAGAGATCAATAGTTTCTATAAAACAAATCCACCACCGTGCTTTAAAAGATATAAGTGAAGTACTAGAGCAAAAACTATATAACTCAAAAGATATAAGTGAAGCACATAGAGTATTCTAATAATTTCCGAATCATGTGTGTCTCTCTCAAAAGGTGTGTACAGCAAAGATGATTGTGGTAAACTAAAAAATAAAGACTCAAATAATACAAGACGCTCCAAGCAAAACACATATCATGTGGTGAATAAAAATATAGCTCCAAGTAAAGTTACCGATGGAAGTAGACGAAAGAGGGGATGCCTTCCGGGGCATCCCCAAGCTTTGGCTTTTAGGTGTCCTTAGATTATCTTGGGGGTGCCATGGGCATCCCCAAGCTTAGGCTCTTGCCACTCCTTGTTCCATAATCCATCAAATCTTTCACCCAAAACTTGAAAACTTCACAACACAAAACTCAGCAGAAAATCTCGTGAGCTCCGTTAGCGAAAGAAAACAAAAGACCACTTCAAGGTACTGTAATGAACTCATTATTTATTTATATTGGTGTTAAACCTACTGTATTCCAACTTCTCTATGGTTTATAAACTATTTTATTAGCCATAGATTCATCAAAATAAGCAAACAACACACGAAAAACAGAATCTGTCAAAAACAGAACAGTCTGTAGTAATCTGTAACTAACGCAAACTTCTGGAACTCCAAAAATCAGCCAAAATAGGAAGACCTAGAAAATTTGTTTATTGATCATCAGAAATTGGAATCAATATTTTATCACGTTCTGGTGATTTTTAACAATTATTTTCGTGAACAGAAAGTTTCTGGAATTTTCTGCATGATCAAATAACTATCATCCAAGAAGATCCTATAGGTTTAACTTGGCACAAACACTAATTAAAACATAAAAACACATCTAACCAGAGGCTAGAACAAATATTTATTCCTAAACAGAAGCAAAAGGCAAAAATAATAAAAATAATATTGGGTTGCCTCCCAACAAGCGCTATCGTTTAACGCCCCTAGCTAGGCATAAAAGTAAGGATAGATCTAGGTAGTGCCATAGTAATAGGATAGATCATTAAAACTCATTTCATATTCTCTACGTTCAACAGCAAGTTTCCTTTGAGGCAAGTAAAAGTAATCAAAAGGGCTAATTTTAATGGGACAAAAGTCCCCAAGATCAATTTTTGGAGGTATAGGTTCCTCCTTCGGCCCTTCGTATTGCACAACCAATTCATCATTATAAGCATTCTTTTGACAGAACTTTGTGAGCCTGTATTCGAAAGAATATCCTAGCTCATTATTTCGAATGGCAAAATCATCATTAAGTTCAGAAATTCTATCAACTAGAATATTGGTAGGAACCTTTTTTCTAAGGTTTTCATTAAAAGCAACATAATCTAGAGATTGAAAACGCATTATTTCCTCTTGATCAAATAGGATAGTTTCTATGGGAGGACGTCCAGCGTCCACCCTATAATGCGCAAAGATTTCTTTGGCCTCTTTTATAATAAATCTGAATTCATGAGCCAAAAAGATAGTAGCGGCACGCTTAACAGAAGAATGCTCAATGTTAGAAAATTCTAGGAAAATCCTCTGTATGCAGGGATGCATGTGCATAAATTGTCTTTCAAGTTCAACTACAAGCATGGCGATAGCGTCCGCAAGAATGCTAGTTCTATGCAGAATAGAACTACCCATAGAGGGCAAAGCACCGGCACAAGTAAAGAAATCTTGGATAACTCCTTTTCCAATAATGTTACCACTACCAATTCAGAATTTTTTTGTATGTAAGATAGGGGGTTCTTCAGCAGGAGCATCAGAATTTTCCATAACATTATTATTGTCCATATCGACAATAATTTCCCCAATTTCAGACATAACGGCAAAAGGAGCAAGGGTAAAAGGAGAGAGGATGGCGAACGGAAAAGAGAGGGCGAATAAAAAGGCAAGGGTGAAGTGGGGGAGAGGAAAACGAGAGGCAACTGGCAAATAATGTAATGCGGGAGATAAGGGTTTGTGATGGGTACTTGGTATGTTGACTTTTGCGTAGACCTCCCCGGCAACGGTGCCAGAAATCCTTCTTGCTACCTCTTGAGCACTGCGTTGGTTTTCCCTTGAAGAGGAAAGAGTGATGCAGCAAAGTAGCGTAAGTATTTCCCTCAGTTTTTGAGAACCAAGGTATCAATCCAGTAGGAGGCCACGCACGAGTCCCTCGCACCTACACAAACAAATAAATCCTCGCAACCAACACGATAAGGGGTTGTCAATCCCTACACGGTCACCTACGAGAGTGAGATCTGATAGATATGATAAGATAATATTTTTGGTATTTTTGTGATAAAGATGCAAAGTAAAATAAAAGCAAAATAAAAGGCAACAAAAATAGCTAAGTGTTGGAAGATTAATAAGATCAAAAATAGACCCGGGGGCCATAGGTTTCACTAGTGGCTTCTCTCGAGAGCATAAGTATTTACGGTGGGTGAACAAATTACTGTTGAGCAATTGACAGAATTGAGCATAGTTATGAGAATATCTAGGTATGATCATGTATATAGGCATCACGTCCGAGACAAGTAGACCGACTCCTGCCTGCATCTACTACTATTACTCCACACATCGACCGCTATCCAGCATGCATCTAGAGTATTAAGTTCATAAGAACAGAGTAATGCTTTAAGCAAGATGACATGATGTAGAGGGATAAACTCATGCAATATGATATAAACCCCATCTTGTTATCCTCGATGGCAACAATACAATACGTGCCTTGCTGCCCCTACTGTCACTGGGAAAGGACACCGCAAGATTGAACCCAAAGCTAAGCACTTCTCCCATTGCAAGAAAGATCAATCTAGTAGGCCAAACCAAACTGATAATTCGGAGAGACTTGCAAAGATAACCAATCATACATAAAAGAATTCAGAAGATTCAAATATTGTTCATAGATAAACTTGATCATAAACCCACAATTCATCGGTCTCAACAAACACACCGCAAAAGAAGATCACATCGAATAGATCTCCACGAGAGAGGGGGAGAACATTGTATTGAGATCCAAAAAGAGAGAGGAAGCCATCTAGCTAATAACTATGGACCCGAAGGTCTGAGGTAAACTACTCACACATCATCGGAGAGGCTATGGTGTTGATGTAGAAGCCCTGCGTGATCGATGCCCCCTCCGGCGGAGCTCCGGAACAGGCCCCAAGATGGGATCTCACGGGTACAGAAGGTTGCGGCGGTGGAATTAGGTTTTTGGCTCCGTATCTGGTAGTTTGGGGGTACGTAGGTATATATAGGAGGAAGGAGTACGTTGGTGGAGCAACGTGGGGCCCACGAGGCTGGAGGGCGCGCCCAGGGGGGTAGGCGCGCCCCCTACCTTGTGGCTTCCTGGTAGCTTTCTTGACGTAGGGTCCAAGTCCCCTGGATCACGTTCGTTCCGAAAATCACGTTCCCGAAGGTTTCATTCCGTTTGGACTCCGTTTGATATTCTTTTTCTGCGAAACTCTGAAATAGGCAAAAAACAGCAATTCTGGGCTGGGCCTCCGGTTAATAGGTTAGTCCCAAAAATAATATAAAAGTGTATAATAAAGCCCAATAATGTCCAAAACAGAAGATAATATAGCATGGAGCAATCAAAAATTATAGATACGTTGGAGACGTATCAGTACTACGCGAGACTGGTTCTACTGACGTGCTTCGCACACAGGTGGCTAGTGGGTGTCCGTTTCTCCAACTTTAGTTGAATCGAGTGTGAAGGTTAAAACAGCAAACTTGACGAAAAATCGTTGTGGTTTTGATGCGTAGGTAAGAACGATTCTTGCTAAGCCCGTAGCAGCCACGTAAAACTTGCAACAACAAAGTAGAGGACGTCTAACTTGTTTTTGCAGGGAATGTTGTGATGTGATATGGTCAAGACATGATGCTATATTTTATTGTATGAGATGATCATGTTTTGTAACAGAGTTATCGGCAACTGGTAGGAGCCATATGGTTGTCGCTTTATTGTATGCAATGCAATCGCCATGTAATTGTTTTTACTTTATCACTAAGCGGTAGCGATAGTCGTAGAAACAATAGTTGGAGAGACGACAACGATGCTACGTTGGAGATCAACGTGTCGCGCCGGTGACGATGGTGACCATGACGTGCTTTGGAGATGGAGATCAAAGGCACAAGATGATGATGGCCATATCATATCACTTATATTGATTGCATGTGATGTTTATCCTTTATGCATCTTATTTTGCTTAGTTCAGTGGTAGCATTATAAGATGATCTCTCACTAAATTTCAAGGTATAAGTGTTCTCCCTGAGTATGCACCATTGCGACAGTTCATCGTGCCGAGACACCACATGATGATCGGGTGTGATAAGCTCTACGTTCACATACAACGGGTGCAAGTCAGTTTTGCACACGCAGAATACTTGGGTTAAACTTCACGAGCCTAGCATATGCAGATATGGCCTCGGAACACTGGAGACCGAAAGGTCGAGCGTGAATCATATAGTAGATATCATCAACATAGTCACGTTCACCATTGAAAACTACTCCATCTCACGTGACGACCGTACATGGTTTAGTTGATTTGGATCACGTGTCATTTAGATGACTAGAGGGATGTCTATCTAAGTGAGAGTTCTTAAGTAATATGATTAATTGAACTTTAATTTATCATGAACTTAGTCCTGGTAGTATTAGCATATCTATGTTGTAGATCAATAGCTCGCGTTGTAGCTCCCCGTTTATTTTTATATGTTCCTAGAGAAATATAAGTTGAAAGATGATAGTAGCAATGATGCGGACTTGGTCCGTGATCTGAGGATTTTCCTCATTGCTGCACAGAAGAATTATGTCCTTGATGCACCACTAGGTGACAGACCTATTGCAGGAGCAGATGTAGACGTTATGAACGTTTTGACAAAAGCTCAGTATGATGACTACTTGATAGTTTAGTGCACCATGCTTTACGGCTTAGAACCGGGACTTCAAAAATGTTTTGAACGCCACGGAGCATATAAGATGTTCCAAGAGTTGAAATAGGTATTTCATACTCATGCCCGTATCAAGAGGTATGAGACCTCTGACAGTACTTTGCCTACAAGATGGAGGAGAATAGCTCAACCAGTGAGCATGTACTCAGATTGTCTGGGTACTACAATTGCTTGAATCAAGCGGGAGTTAATCTTCCAGATAAGATAGTAATTGACAAAGTTCTCTAGTCACTGTCTCCAAGTTACTACAACTTCGTGATGAACTATAATATGCAAGGGATGACGAAAGTAATTCCCAAGCTTTTCGCGATACTGAAATCGACGAAGGTAGAAATCAAGAAAGAGCATCAAGTGTTGATGGTTAAACAAGACCACTAGTTTCAAAAAAAGGGCAAAGGGATAGAAGGGGAACTTCAAGAAGAACGGCAAGCAACTTGCTGCTCAAGTGAAGAAGCCCAAGTCTGGACCTAAGCCTGAGACTGAGTGCTTCTACTGCAATGGAAATGATCACTGGAAGTGGAACTACCCTAGATACTTGGCGGATAAGAAGGATGGTAAAGTGAAAAAAGGTATATTTGATATACATATTATTTATGTGTACTTTACTAGTGTTTATAGCAACCCCTCGGCATTTGATACTGGTTCAGTTGCTAAGAGTAGTAACTCGAAACGGGATTTGCAGAATGAACAGAAACTAGTTAAGGGTGAAGTGACGATGTGTGTTGGAAGTAGTTCCAAGATTGATATGATCATCATCGCACACTCCCTATACTTTCGGGATTAGTGTTGAACCTAAAGAAATGTTATTTGGTGTTTGCGTTGAGCATGAATATGATTTGATCATGTTTATTGCAATACGGTTATTCATTTAAGCCAAAAGATGCAAAGTTAATAATGATAATGACCTTCTGTGGTCATACACTCAATGAAAATGGTTTGTTGGATCTCGATCGTAGTGATACACATATTCATAATATTGAAGCCAAAAGATGCAAAGTTAATAATGATAGTGCAACTTATTTGTGGCACTGCCATTTAGGTCATATTGGTGTAAAGCGCATGAAAAAAACTCCATGCTGATGGGCTTTTGGAATCACTTGATTATGAATCACTTGATGCTTGCGAACCATGGGCAAGATGACTAAGACTCCGTTCTCCGGAACAATGGAGCGAGCAACTGACTTATTGGAAATAATACATACTGATGTATGCGGTCCGATGAGTGTTGAGGCTCGCAGCGGGTATCGTTATTTTCTGACCTTCATAGATGATTTGTGCAGATATGGGCATATCTACTCGATGAAACAGAAGTCTGAAACATTTGAAAAGTTCAAAGAATTTCAGAGTGAAGTGGAAAATCATCATAACAAGAAAATAAAATTTCTACGATCTGATCGTGGAGGTGAATATTTGAGTTATGAGTTTGGTCTTCATTTGAAACAATGCGAAATAGTTTCGCAACTCATGCCACCTGGAACACCACAGCGTAATGGTGTGTCTGAACGTCGTAACCGCACTTTATTAGATATGGTGCGATCTATGATGTCTCTTACCGATTTACCACTATCATTTTGGGGTTATGCATTAGAGACAGCTGCATTCACGTTAAATAGGGCACCATCTAAATCCGTTGAGACGACAGCGTATGAACTATGGTTTGGCAAGAAACCTAAGCTGTCGTTTCTTAAAGTTTGGGGCAGCGATGCTTATGTGAAAAAGTTTCAACCTGATAAGCTCGAACCCAAATCAGAGAAATGTGTCTTCATAGGATACCCAAAGGAAACAATTGGGTACACCTTCTATCACAGATCCAAAGGCAAGATATTCGTTGCTAAAAATGGATACTTTCTAGAGAAGAAGTTTCTCTCGAAAGAAGTGAGTGGGAGGAAAGTAGAACTTGATGAGGTAATTGTACCTTCTCCCGAATTGGAAAGTAGTTCATCACAGAAATTAGTTCCAGTGATGCCTACACCAATTAGTGAGGAAGTTAATGATGATGATCATGAAACTTCAGATCAAGTTAGTACTGAACCTCGTAGGTCAACCAGAGTAAGATCCGCACCAGAGTGGTATGGTAATCCTGTTCTGGAGGTCTTGTTACTTGACCATGACGAACCTACGAACTATGAGGAAGTGATGATGAGCCCAGATTCCGCGAAATGGCTTGAGGCCATGAAATCTGAGATAGGATCCATGTATGAAAACAAAGTATGGACTTTGGTGGAATTGCCCGATGATCGGCAAGCCATTGAGAATAAATGGATCTTCAAGAGGAAGATGGACACTGATGGTAGTGTTACTATCTACAAAGATCGACTTGTCGCGAAAGGTTTTCGACAAGTTCAAGGTGTTGACTACGATGAGATTTTCTCACTCGTAGCGATGCTTAAGTCTGTCCGAATCATATTAGCAATTGCCGCATTTTTATGAAATCTGGCAAATGGATAACAAAACTGCATTCTTTAATGGATTTATTAAAGAAGAGTTGTATATGATGCAACCAGAAGGTTTTGTCAATCCTAAAGGTGCTAACAAAATGTGCAAGCTCCAGCGATCCATTTATGGACTGGTGCAAACATCTCGGAGTTGGAATATACGCTTTGATAAGTTGATTAAAGCATATAGTTTTATACAGACTTGTGGTGAAGCCTGTATTTACAAGAAAGTGAGTGGGAGCACTACAGCCTTTCTGATAAGTATATGTGTCTGACATATTGTTGATCGAAAATGATGTAGAATTTTCTTGAAAGCATAAAGGAGTGTTTGAAAGGAGTTTTTCAAAGAAAGACCTCGGTGAAGCTGCTTACATATTGAGCATCAAGATCTATAGAGATAGATCAAGACGCTGATAAGTTTTTCAATGAGTACATACCTTGACAAGATTTTGAAGTAGTTCAAAATGGAACAGTCAAAGAAGGAGTTCTTGCCTGTGTTGCTAGGTGTGAAGTTGAGTAAGACTCAAATCCCAACCACGGCAGAAGATAGAGAGAGAATGAAAGTCATTCTCTATGCCTCAGCCATAGGTTCTATAAAGTATGCCATGCTATGTACCAGACCTATTGTATACCCTGCCCTGAGTTTGGCAAGGGAATACAATAGTGATCTAGGAGTAGATCACTGGACATTGGTCAAAATTATCCTTAGAGGACTAAGGAAATGTTTCTCGGTTATGGAGTTGACAAAGAGTTCGTCGTAAAGAGTTACGTCGATGCAAGCTTTGACACCGATCTGGATGACTCTAAGTCTCGATCTAGATACATATTGAAAGTGGGAGCAATTAGCTAGAGTAGCTCCGTGCAGAGTATTGTAGACATAGAAATTTGCAAAATACATACTGATCTGAATGTTGCAGACCCGTAGACTAAAAATTTCTCTCACAGGCAAAACATGATCATACCTTATTACCCTTGGGTGTTAATCACATAGAGATGTGAACTAGATTATTGACTCTAGTAAACCTTTTTGAGTATTGGTCACATGGCGATGTGAACTATGGGTGTTAATCACATAAAGATGTGAACTATTGGTGTTAAATCACATGGCGATGTGAACTAGATTATTGACTCTAGTGCAAGTGGGAGACAGAAGGAAATATGCCCTAGAGGCAATAATAAAGTTATTATTTATTTCTTTATATCATGATAAATGTTTATTATTCATGCTAGAATTGTATTAACCGGAAACTTAGTACATGTGTGAATACATAGACAAAACAGAGTGTCCCTAGTATGCCTCTACTTGACTAGCTTGTTTATCAAAGATGGTTATGTTTCCTGACCATAGACATGTGTTGTCATTTGATGAACAGGATCACATCATTATGAGAATGATGTGATGGACAAGACCCATTCGTTAGCTTAGCATTATGATCGTTACAGTTTCATTGCTACTGCTTTCTTCATGACTTATACATGTTCCTCTAACAATGAGATTATGCAACTCCCGAATACCGGAGGAACACCTTGTGTGCTATCAAACGTCACAACGTAACTAGGTGATTATAAAGATGCTCTATATGTGTCTCCGAAGGTGTTTGTTGGGTTGGCATAGATCGAGATTAGGATTTGTCACTCCGTGTATCGGAGAGGTATCTCTGGGCCCTCTCGGTAATGCACATCACTATAAGCCTTACAAGCAATGTGACTAATGAGTTAGCTGCGGGATGATGCATTACGGAACGAGTAAAGAGACTTGCCGGTAACGAGATTGAACTAGGTATGATGATACCGACGATCGAATCTCGGGCAAGTAACATACCGATGACAAAGGGAACAACGTATGTTGTTATGCGGTTTGACCGATAAAGATCTTCGTAGAATATGTAGGAGCCAATATGAGCATCCAGGTTCCGCTATTGGTTATTGACCGGAGATGTGTCTCGGTCATGTCTACATAGTTCTCGAACCCGTAGGGTCCGCAGGCTTAACGTTCGATGACGATTTGTATTATGAGTTATGTGATTTGATGTACCAAAGTTTGTTCGGAGTCCTGGATGAGATCACGGACATGACAAGGAGTCTCGAAATGGTCGAGAGGTAAAGATTCATATATTGGAAGGTTGCATTTGGACATCGGAATGGTTCCGAGTGGTTCGGGCATTTTTCCGGAGTACCGGGAGGTTACCGGAACCCCCCGGGAGAAGTATTGGGTCTAGTGGGCCTTATTGGAGGAGAGGAGAAAGGGCCACGTGAGAGGGGCGCCTCTCCCCTTGCCCAAACCGAATTGGACTAGGGGAGGGGGATGGCCCCCCTCTTTTCTCCCCCCTCTCTCTCCCTTACCTTTCCCTCCGGTGGAAGAAAGGAAAAGGGGGGGGGCGAATCCTACTTGGAATAGGAGTCCAAGTAGGACTCCCCCCAGCGCGCCCAAACCTGGCCGGCCTCCTCTCTCCCTCCTCCTTTATATACGTGGCCAGGGGGCACCCCAGTAGCACAACAGACAATCTCTTAGCCGTGTGCGGTGCCCCCCTCCACAGTTTTACACCTCGGTCATATCGTCATAGTGCTTAGGCGAAGCCCTGCACCGGTAACTTCATCATCACCGTCACCACGCCGTCGTGCTGACGGAACTCTCCCTCGGCCACAGCTGGATCTAGAGTTCGAGGGACGTCACCGAGCTGAACGTGTGCAGATCGCGGAGGTGCCGTGCGTTCGGTACTTGATCGGTTGGATCGCGAAGATGTTCGACTACATGAACCGCGTTACTTAACGCTACCGCTTACGGTCTACGAGGGTACGTAGACAACACTCTCCCCTCTCGTTGCTATTCATCACCTAGATGGATCTTGCGTGTGCGTAGGAATTTTTTTGAAATTACTGACCCCCCCCCCCCCCCCCCCCCCCCCCGTCCCCCGATGTCAGATTGGGAACTTGAAAGAACATGCGGTGCCCCCATGTTTGGTTTTGGTAATTGATGACATTCTCTATGGACTAATGGTTGCCTTGAGTTATATTTAAAGGATTTGTCCATAGGCTTGTCTTGAAGTCCATGTGTTGCTTTCAAGGAGTTTATGTGTTGACCAAGTTGCTATTCAAGGAATTATAGAAAGATTAGTCATGATACGGTTGATCAAGACTAAGTACAAGAGTGATTCAAGTTGATCAACACACGAAGCGTAGAAGATGTACCGAGTGGGATCAAGTGAGCTCATGGTATGGTAAGCATTGTCCATTACGCTTTGTGTACTAACCCATGGTCTACGTGAGAGTTCTATGTGGGGTTAGGTATGTTTTCATGGGCTTGCATCAAGAGGAAGATATCATACAACTCATGGACAGGATGACATCAAGTGGTGATCGTCATCAAGTTTGCGGTGTGCAAGCTCAAGTGGATTATCACGAAGAGATCATGCTTGAAGCTTGCCGTCCATTGTGGTGACAATGGACTTGTGAAGATATGCCTAAGAGTGGCTCACCCGTAGTGGTGTATGGGGGAGCAATCAACTTGTCTTCATCGACCCAACGCAATCAAGAAAGGAGGTCCATCTTGAGGAGGACAAGATCGTCATCATCTAGCTCAAGTGGATTATCCACAAGGCAAAGGTTTGCCCTTGATAGGTTTTCTATTTTACCGGTCTCCTGGTGGTAGTTGGGAGACCGGGTTATAGGATCGATTACCGTAATATCAAGGGGGTTCTCAAGTGAGTAGCTTGATCGTATCGTTCGTAGAGAGATCAAACCATTGCATCCTTGCATCATCTTTCTTGGTTCTTGTTTGGTGTTTCTCTTTGTGAGTTTTAGAGCTTATGGTCATCTTCATGACAAGCTCTAGTTCATCGAAAACCGATTTCCTTTGCATCTTCTTTTGCGTTTTCGGTGTTGGAGTTTTTACCGGTCTTATTTGAGAAAAGGGTTCTCACCATTTTATTTTGGGTATTTTCTCAATTGATATTTCTTGATATTTCTACCAAGATTGTGTTGGCCCTTGTCTTTAGCTTTCCAACAAACTTGGTTTCATCAAATTCAGAGTTCGTTTGCAAAAGTTTAATATCATAAATCTGAATTTATATATGTTTCATATGCCTATACCATGGGGAGTAATGACTTCACACATAACAAGTATAGGTAGTAAACTTATTGAAAGTTACCAAACGCAGAATTAGTCACTTGAACAATTCATGAAAGAATATTGAAGGAAGAGAGATTTCACATATAAATACACTATCTTGGACATCTTTTGTAATTGTGAGCACTCATTAAAATATGACATGCTAAAAAGGTTGATGTTGGACAAGGAAGACAACTTAATGGGTTATGTTTTCCTATATCTGAAACGTTATATTGTCTTGGATCATCCAATATGTTGAGCTTGCCTTTCCCTCTCATGCTAGCCAAAATCTTTTGCACCAAGTAGAAATACTACTTGTGCTTCCAAACATCCCTTAAACTAGTTTTGCCATGAGAGTCCACCATACCTACCTATGGATTGAGTAAGATCCTTCAAGTAAGTTGTCATCGATGCATGCAATAAAAATTGCTCTCTAAATATGTATGATCTATTAGTGCGAAGAAAATAAGCTTTATACGAACTTGTGATAGGGAAGAAATAAAAGCGACGGACTGCATAATAAAGGTCTCTATCACAGGCAATATAAAGTGATGTTCTTTTGCATTAAGATTTTGTGCATCCAACCTTAAAAGCGCATGACAACCTCAGCTTCCCTCTGCGAAGGGCCTATCTTTTACTTTTATCTTCTACCCTTATACAAGAGTCATGGTGATCACCACCTTTCCATTTTACACTTTTTCCTTGGGCAAGCACTTTGTGTTGGAACGATCCGGATATATATATATATCACTTGGATGTAGGTTCTCATAATTTATTATTGTTGACATTACCCTTGAGGTAAAAGGTTGGGAGGCGAAACCATAAGCCCCTATCTTTCTCTGTGTCCGATTAAAACTTTGAACCCTTAAATATCACATGAGTGTCAGCAATTGTGAAAGATTAAATGATAGTTGAGTATGTGGAGTTTGCTGAATCAAAGCTCTTACATAGACCCTTCCCGAAAATAAGATGAATTGCAATTGTTTGATGACTAAGAGCACGGTTTGTTAGTTTTCAAGAAAGTTTATGATCTATACTTTAATGTATGAATAACTTGTTACTTGATCATGAGAAGTTTTATGAGTTGAGCTACTGTTATGATATATAATGATGCTAGAAAAAGTGATTGGAACCATCATTGATCAAATTTATGCACTTGCTAGCATTCACACTTCATAAATTATTTCTTTTATCATTTACCTACTCGAGGACGAGCAGGAATTAAGCTTGGGGATGTTGATACGTCTCCAACGTATCTATAATTTATGAAGTATTCATGCCATGTTTACAATAGTTTTATATGATTTTGGTATGATTTGATTAGAACTAACCCGGACTGGCGCTGTTTTCAGCAGAACTACCGTGGTGTTGTTTTTGTGCAGAAATAAAAGTTCTCGGAACGCGATGAAAATCAACGGAGAATTTTTCTGGAAAAAATAAAAAATACTGGAACAAAAATCTACTTGAGGGGAGTCTCGTGGGCCCCATGAGGGTGGGGGCGCGCCCCCTATCTCGTGGACACCTCGGGGACCCCCTGACTTGTTCTCGACGCCATCCTCTCCTATAAATACAGAAACCTTCGGGAAATAACCTAGATCGGAAGTTCCGCCGCCGCAAGCCTCTGTAGCCACGAGAAATCAATCTAGGCCCTCTCTGGCACCCTGCCGGAGGGGGCCATCATCACCGGAGGCCATGGAGGAGGATCCCGGAGGGGCCATCATCGCCATGAAGTCCAAGGACCAGAGGGAGAACCTCTCCCCATCTAGGGGGGGAGGCCATGGAGGAGGAAGCACAAGGGGGAGAACCTCTCCTCCTCTCTCTCGGTGGCGCCGGAGTGCCATCGGGAGGGGAATTATCGCCGCGGTGATCGTCTTCATCAAACATCGCCATCATCATCACCATCCTCATCTCTTTTATGCGGTCCACTCTCCCGCACCCCGCTGTAATCCCTACTTGAACATGGTGCTTTATGCCACATATTATGATCCAATGATGTGTTGCCATCCTATGATGTTTTGAGTAGATATCCTTTGTCTTTGGGTTGCTTGATGATCTAGATTGGTACGAGTTGTATGTTTTGTTTTGGTGCTGTCCTATTGTGCCCTCCGTATCGCGCAAGCGTGAGGGATTCTCGCTGTAGGGTGTTGCAATATGTCCATGGTTTACTTATTGTCTGCGTTGCTTGAGTGACAGAAGCATAAACACGGATAAGTGGGTCACGGCGTATGGGATAAAGGGGACTTGATGCTTTAATGCTATGGTTGGGTTTTACCTTAATGATCTTTAGTAGTTGCGGATGCTTGCTAGAGTTCCAATCATAAGTGCATATGATCCAAGAAGAGAAAGTATGTTAGCTTATGCAATAATGATTACCGGTCTTGTTAACAATTGCCTAGGACAATTCCGCACACCGACCCATCATTATTCCACACTCGCTATTTATAACATTTAGTAATATATTCTAACTTTATGATAACAACACCTACTTTTATATTTTAGCTCTCCGATACCATGCAAAATTATCCTCTTCATACCCACAACGTAGTTTTATTTCTCATTTCTAGTTGGAAGCAAACGTTCGGTGTACGTAGAGTCGTATCAGTGGCAGATAGGACTTGAGGGAATATTGATCTTACCTTTAGCTCCTTGTGGGTTCGACACTCCATACTTATCACTTTCACCTTTGGAAATTGCTACGATGATTCCCTGCACTTGGGGATTATCATTGGGATCCCCGGGTGCCCGGCCCCCCTGCCGCCATGCTTCCCTTGTTCGTCCGGGTGCCTGGGGTTTTCCCCTCGGGTGCCCGGAGTTTATTGGCTTTTCCTCTGGGTTGTCTGGGTGCCCATACCCCTTTTGTCCGGGTGCCCGGGGTACAACGGACATATTTTTCTTGGGGTATTTATACCCCCTTCTTCGTCCTCCAACCTAAGAAATCTGAGCAAGCTTTTCCCCCCACCATTGTTGACCTCTTGGAGTTGCTATTTCTCAATCCCTCCATGGATTCTTTTGCTAGTTTGGGGGGGGGGAGAGGAGATCTAGATCCACATTTCCACCAATCACTTTCTCCTCCATGTGAGGGGAACCCCTTGGATCTAGACCTTGGTGTTTTTGGTGTTCTCCTTCTTGTTCTTCCTCTCATTTTTCTCCATAGCTTTCGTTGCTTTGGTGGGATTTGGGAGTGAGGGACTTGGGCACTCCGTGTGCCCTTGCCATTGCATTAATTGCATTGGTTTGAGTTCTCCACGGTGATACGTGAAAGTGAAAAGTTGAGAAGCTTATTACTCTTGGGTGCTTGGTACCCTAGAGCTTGTTCCTCTTGGGTGCTTGGGCGCCCTAGACGGTTGGTGGTGCTTCGGAGCTCAATCATTGTGGTGTAAAGCTCCGGGGAAGCGTCGGGGTCTCCAATTAGGTTGTGGAGATCGCCCCGAGCAATTTGTACGGGTTCCAGTGACCGCCCCCAAGGGTTGCCAAAGTGTACAGGTTTGGTGACCGCCCCCAAGGGTTGCCATTTGTATGGGTTCGGTGACCGCCCTCAAGGGTCCCTTAGTGGAATCACGGCATCTTGCATTGTGCGAGGGCGTGAGGAGATTACGGTGGCCCTGGTGGCTTCTTGGGGAGCATTGTGCTTCCACACCGCTCCAAACGGAGATTAGCATCTGCAAGGGTGTGAACTTCGGGATACATCGTCGTCTCCACGTGCCTCGGTTATCCCTTACCCGAGCCATTTACTTATGCACTTTACTTTGTGATAGTCATAGTATGACATGTTATATATCTTGCTATCACTTAGTTGTTTATCTTACTTAGCATAAGTTGTTGGTGCACATAGGTGAGCCTAGTTGATTTAGGTTTTGTGCTTGACAAATTAAACGCTAGTTTTATTCCGCACTTGTTCAAGCCTAAACCGTAATTATTTTAAAGCGCCTATTCCACCCCCCCCCCTCTAGGTGACATCCACGATCTTTCAACCCTAACGTTCCTCACTGAACTGACGGCCTCGGGGGTCCATGACGTACGGGTCGATGGCGCGCTCGGGCCACCTCCTCTGGCGGGTGCCGCCCTCGTCCTGCGTTTGCGTTCGTTGTGTTTGAGTGACATGAGCCTGACATGTGGGCCACTGAGCGAAGGTGTGCACGCTTCCTTTCTGGTGGTGGGGCTGATGGGGGCGTTCTCGTGCAATTTCATCGGTGTGTAGAATGCTTGCCCTGCTTCTTGGCATTGTGGCCTTTGACCGACTGACGTCTTCTGTGTTGGTGTATGCTACACATACCCTGGTATCCCTCTACCTCTGTTGGGGGTTTGTGACCTTGCGTGGACATTGGTTGCCACCAGGTTCACCCGGGTGTCGCCTGTCGGTGGGTTGTCGTGTCGCTTGCTTTAACTTGTTATCTCTATGTTCACTTTTATTGTCCCTTTTTATTTCCAGTTCACATTTATGTTATATTTTTACGTTTCTACTTTTTATAGCATTAGTTTATACTTTCAATTGTTTCCTTGGTTATATATATTTTTCTTTCTTTATACACTCTGAAATTTTTCTCACATTGCATGAACATACATTTCTTTATAGGTGTATGAGTACATATAATAATTCCATGTTTTCTAAAATAAAAAAGCCAATTTAATACATTAACACTTATTTTCATATATATGAATATTTTTAAAGGTCCGGGTTTAGCTGCTCTTATAACAAAGGAATTCATATTTACAATGAAAATTTGACCGGATTTTTTTATGTGCGATTTAAATAGACATAAATTTTCACAAATAAATTGTCCAAGGTGAATTATTGCCAATGTCTCTTCCCAAGAATCATGATGGACAAAGTGACAATTCAAAAGGAATGAATTAACTGACTTGTTTTACTTATTAAAATAAAAAACTTAAAAATCTAAAATTTGACCTGTTAGTGTTCTAAGTTCAAAGGTCTAGTAAAGTAAAAAATATTTTTTATGTATCCTTAAATGATATAGGGTTAAATGTTAAATGGTGGTTCTTATGTCTCATTCAAATTGTTTGTTACGTCAGAATCTGAAGAAACTAATTCTGTATGGAGAAACAAAAAATCTCTCATTTCCGACGAGAAGATACGGGTTTGATTCCCGCCGCTCGCCCGCTTAATTCATCAAAGTATTTTGTAAAATTATAAAATAAGTAAATACGTGGACATATTTAGTATATAGTTAGACTATGCTATGAAATTTTATTTCATAAATAGGAACATTAAAAAATCTGAACTTTTGTTTTTTTCTTTAATATTTTCAATATGTTTTGTACATAAATATTTCAATTTAAATATAGCTAATCTATGAACTATTATAAAAAGTTATACTTTTGAATGTTATAATATAGTTTTAAGCATGCACATCTTTAAGAGGCTATAATTATTTTGATTTATCGATATACAGAATTTCTATGTGTGTATGTTAATTTTCTGCAGTTTTGTTCTCCATTGTTAGGAACTTTGTTTTGCTTAACATTATTGAAACTTTTTAAGAAAATTAATTTTAATTTATTTTGTAAATACACACATGCAAAAAAAATGTCCGTTACATGCAAAAAAAATGAAGAAGCCTAAGCCCGGCCAATGTTCCATGACGTACGAGAATAGATGCGTCAAATTGTTGCAGAAATACCCAAGTGGCCGGCTTGGTAAGCTACCAAAAAAATTGCAATCACTTACTTAGCGATGTACCCCGAAAAAGAAACTTACTTAGCGATGTCTACTGGGCTAGCCCATGTAAGGTACACCCATACCGCAACGCCCGATTTCTGACCAATTTCTTGACCGGCTTAGGAATCTTCATTAGTTTTTGTGTTCCTTCTGTATCGGTGTTTTTTATTATGTTTTTCTTTTTTCGAAAAATATCTTAAAGTTCATGTTTTCATAAAATTATGAAATCATTGAATTTATTTTCAGAATTTTCAAAAAAATCTTTGGTATTTTATAAAAGTATTCGTGTGTCATAAATTTGTTCTTAAATTTAAAAACTATTCTAGTTACTAAAATAACGCCCTTAAATTTTAGAAAATGTTCAAGTTACGTAAATATTATTCTCAAATTTTATAAAAAAATAAACTTTTCTAGATATAGTTTTTCTCAGTTTTTTTAAACTAGATTTGTCCTCAGTTTTCTGACACGAAATTGAAAATAAAACTAGAAAAATCGGTTGCTTTTTTTGAGAAAGTAACCCGGGCCGCTATAGTACGTTGCACTGGGCTGGCCCAGATGGGGGGATGTAGAGCTTGTTGCTCCTATATCTTGCTTAAAGCAAGATAATGGAAAGGTATCGCCAGAAACGAGCGTACCGTGGACAAGCCCAATTAGTGTTTAGTGTAGTCGTTCGTTTTCTTTTCTTTATTTTATGTTTTTACATTTTTTAAAATGTTATAAATATATTGGATGTATCAAAAAATAATTTACTTAAACCATTCATCAAGTGTTTAAAAAACGTTAACATAGTGTATAAAAAAGGTTATAGAAACTTTTATAATATATTGATCGCATTCAAAAATATATGTACGTGATTTAAAAAAATCAATTATTACAAAAATATGATTGTGACATTTTTTTGAAATGTATATAGAATGTAAAAAATGTTTTGTAACATTCCAAAAATAGTTCACTTGTTTTGAAACTATGTTCATGATTTTTTAAATCTTTGTACAATGTAAAGAAAAATGTATATTTATAAAATAAGTTACGTGCCTTTAAAAATGTTCAACATGTATTTGAAAAAAATGTGCATCATGTATTAAAAAACATTCAACGTATATCAAAACATGTTCCTCAAGTACATGAAAAATGTATAATGTGTACTGAAATAAGCAACCATGTGTTGAAAAAAAAAGCGTGAATAAACGCAGAAAAGCGAAGAAGCCAACTGAAAACAAAAAATTGAAAGAATAAGTGGAAATAAACTGATGGAAAACTGTGCGTCTCGAAAGGCCCACTAAGGAAATGTCCTTTATCTTCCTTTCATGTTGTTGGAAGTGACGTATAGCTTGGGCACGTGCGCTGGGCGCCGGGGGTGGGGGGAGGGGGGGGGGGCTCGCTCGTCTGTTTTCGTGTTTCTTCCATAATTTCAGACATTATGGCAACTCCAATGCGGTGCACCAAAACGGACATATCACCTTGTTTCAGAAAAAAAAATACGGACATATCAAATGTCCTCGGGTAGTGCCACAACCTAGTCATCCAACAGTAGTCATCAAATTCGAACAACATGAGTGGGCAAAGCGTGTGACGGGCGGATCTAGAGAAAAAGGTGCATGAACTATGAACACATGTGGTTCAACTAACAGTGAGACAAACGGACCATTCAAAGGTCCCCACATTTGACTCTATGGCAAAAGGCACTAACCCAAAAATATTTGCCGGCGTTTTGATGAACCGGGTCGGAGTTGCCTAACGCGTCGAATAAGAGGACTCCTGTAACGGGTATATTCTCTGAACCCTGCTTCCTCCAGATGACTCTCGATTTTCCCATCCCCTTATTGCCGAGCACCTGTATTGGATATTGCATCGAACCCTACAACACCATCATACAAATAGAATCTTGAGTGTATCGTGACTAGAAAATCTCAGTCGATCACTATGATCGCTCCACAACACATGCATCGCTCTGCTCACTGATGCGCGATGGCCAAGCTCGCAGTCGGAGGAGCATCTGCTCGCCTCTGCACGTACGCGCCCAACCCAATGCGGCCTGGTCTCCCGTTGCTTCCGCAGATCTCAGCTGCAACCTCTCCGGCCACTTGTTGGCAAGCGAGCCGCGCGCGGTGGCCGCCATGATGATGATGGCATGGCGCTGTTCCGGTACAAGCAACTGACAAAATGCACATGACATTGGCAGTACAGTTTGGTGGCGGCGAAAGCGACCTGTCACGTAGCGGCACGAAGAAGATTATCACCGGGACCGGCCGCGTCTGCGTTTACATCACCTGGCACTGGCACTGGCAGGATGGGAATGGGAACCTGGCAGTGCCCGTGGAGCCCATGCACATGCGTCCAACCCTGCGTGGCGCCACCGAGGACAGAGATGGATGGATGCTTGGAAGGGAATCCGAGCCGAGCGAGTGGTGCCCGACACGCACGAACGAGGTCCAGGGGATGAGGAGCGTCACAGCGACGGGTGATCGCAACGCCGACGGCCGGGCGCCAGCGGCTCGCTCGATCATGTGACGGGACGTCCCGGCCCAGATATCGGACGCCGAGGTGACCGGTCGGGTCGACGGAAGTGGGGTAGAACGAGATGCATGGCCTCCCGCGATTGGCGTGGTGGCTCCCGCGTAAACATCATCGGCAGCACATGCCGGCACATGCGTGCGTGCCCGCCATCGCTGGAACGTTCGCGCGCGCGTGCCCCAGGAAGGCAGCACCTGGCGATCGGCCTGGCGTACGTGTAGGGCAGCGCAGGGCGTGCCGCTCCATCGGGATCCGATCGAGCCCAGTCGTTTCAACAGAAAAATGTCTGCTTTCTGTTGCATCCCTGGTGTCTGTTGCCGAAGCGAAGCGAAGCTCACGCGAAATCCGTCGATCCCGAATGGCCCCGAGGCCCGGAAGACCCGCCCGCGCAGCGTTCTCCCTCCTCGGCACTCGCGCGCGCGTGATCCGTGGGGAGCGCTCGCCGTTGCCCGTTGGTGGTGCCGTCTTGCGGGCAGATACGCCAAGGCTGCTTTGTGCTCGGGCCACACGCACGCACGCACGAACAGCTCTGCCACGGCCAGGACGACTCTACGTGGCGGCGAAGCAACGGCCGCTGTCGAATGCCGCTCGATCGGGAGATGGACGGACACGTCTCCTTCTCTCTCTTTTTTGTCGTGCCGTGCGCCGGTTTGAGGAACCAACGGCACGCAGCGCCGAGCCGAGCGGCGACAAGGTAGGCTCCGGCTCCGGCTCCGATATTATCTATCACGCCCTCCTTTCCTGGGCGTACGTGCCGCCCAAGCGCCATTAGGCTCATCCATAAAATGATTGGAACTTAACTACTAGGAAAAGGGCTATAGCTAATATGGATATTAATGACGCATCATGTATGTGGTGCGCCACTGCTATATAGTTGCAGTTGCGCAATTAATGACATATTACTAATGGCGCACCTGGTGTGTGGTGCGACAAGGTAGGCTACAGCACATAGGAGCAGGATCGATAGATTGATCAGGACGGGCTGGTGGTCGCTCTCACGCGGCGTCCACAAGACATGTCTCTTCCAGGAGCCAAGCTAGCTAGCTAGCTGGTGTTTAGGTACAACTCCGGCAGTTTTCGTGAAGAAAGTAACCAGCTTCTTTTCAGAACACCAAGCACCACTGCCTGCTTGATTACCAACAAGCAGTTTTAGACATGCATACAAGTGCATTTCTGGCGTGCACACACGGGCAAGTCCCTAAAATGTTCGAATTGATGGATACCAAAACCATGCTCTGTTTTTCGGTTTTTTTTGTGTGCAGAACCATGCTCTGTTATTCATGTGATATTCTTCTTCCTTTTTTCGAGCGAAATTGCTACATGAAAAAAAAACTACACACACAGTTGCTTTCGTTTTACAGCGCCCCATTGAACTTACATTTTTTTCTCAAAGGAGTCAAAGCTCTGTATCGATGAAACACCGGCATTTATGAAGAAAACCTCTTAAAGAAAAAGGAAAACATAACCGGTCGGTTCGGGGTCCTCCGTCATCTTCATCCCACACATGCCGATCGTGCGTCGATGTTGCTGCAGTTGGAGTTCCGCGTTGTTGCCGGAAAAAGAGAGTAGTATCCATGCAGGCAGTCGGGGAGTCACAGATCTCTGCCGGGAAGTGTCAACGACGTCGATTTCGATGGGTCCAGGTCCCTAGACCGTCTGACTCGATGAAAAAACCAAATCGGCGTTGTTCCTACCAAAGCAACACTGGTCGGACGAAGACACAACCAACCCCCTGATTCCATGGAAAGAAAGGCAAACATGTCCGCCTCAACTCGTGGCTAGATTCGACGTCGGACGCACCGCCGGAGTCAAAGAAGAAGGCGGAGGAGGCTTTATTGAACACTGCCGCTACCGTCGTCAAAAGGGTCAAAATCACGGACATCAGAGACCTAACTGTCCACCCAATCTCATTGTTTGCTCGCACCGACGGGGCCAAAGAGGAAGCCAAAGAAACCATTATTGTACACCATCATCACTAAACGCCGAAAGGGACGAAGTGACGGACAAGTGGAGACCTACCTAATGTCCTAAGACGAGAAAAACTACGGCTCCCACCGGTGATCGTGGCCTCCCCGCATTGAAGGAAATATGCCCTAGAGGCAATAATAAAGTTATTATTTATTTCCTTATATCATGATAAATGTTTATTATTCATGCTAGAATTGTATTAACCGGAAACATGATACATGTGTGAATACATAGACAAACAGAGTGTCACTAGTATGCCTGTACTTGACTAGCTCGTTGATCAATGATGGTTATGTTTCCTAGCCATAGACAAAGAGTTGTCATTTGACTAACGGGATCACATCATTAGGAGAATGATGTGATTGACTTGACCCATTCCGTTAGCTTACCATTTGATCGTTTAGCATGTTGCTATTGCTTTCTTCATGACTTATACATGTTCCTATGACTATGAGATTATGCAACTCCTGTTTACCGGAGGAACACTTTGTGTGCTACCAAACGTCACAACGTAACTGGATGATTATAAAGGTGCTCTACAGGTGTCTACGAAGGTACTTGTTGGGTTGGCGTATTTCGAGATTAGGATTTGTCACCCCGATTGTCGGAGAGGTATCTCTGGGCCCACTCGATAATGCACATCATTATAAGCCTTGCAAGCATTGCAACTAATGACTTAGTTGCGCGATGATGTATTACGGAACGAGTAAAGAGACTTGCCGGTAACGAGATTGAACTAGGTATTGAGATACCGACGATCGAATCTCGGGCAAGTAACATACCAATGACAAAGGGAACAACGTATGTTGTTATGCGGTTTGACCGATAAAGATCTTCGTCGAATATGTGGGAGCCAATATGAGCATCCAGGTTCCGCTATTGGTTATTGACCGGAGACATGTCTCGGTCATGTCTACATAGTTCTCGAACCCGTAGGGTCCGCACGCTTAAAGTTCGATGACGGTTATATTATGAGTTTATGTGTTTTGATGTACTGAAGGTAGTTCGGAGTCCCGGATGTGATCATGGACATGACGAGGAGTCTCGAAATGGTCAAGACATAAAGTTTGATATATTGGACGACTATGTTCGGCACCGGAATGGTTTCGGGGAGTATCGGGCATATACCGGAGTACCGGGGTTTTACCGGAACCCCCTGGGGAGACTAATGGGCCTATTGGGCCCTAGTGGAGAACAGGAGGGGCAGCCGCGCGTGCCCTCCCCCCCCCCCAGTCCGAATTGGACAAGGAGTTGGGGGGGCGCCCCCCCTTTCCTTTCCCCCCTCTCTCCTTCCCTCTCCTCTCCTACTCCCACATGGAAGGGGGGAGTCCTACTCCCGGTGGGAGTAGGACTCCTCATGGGGCCCGCCAAGGGTGGCCGGCCCCCTCCCCCTCCTCCACTTCTTTATATACGGGGAGGGAGGCACCCCTTGGAGACACAACAATTGAATTGATCCCTTGGATCTCTTAGCCGTTTGCGGTGCCCCCTTCACCATAATCCACCTCGATAATATCGTAGCGGTGCTTAGGCGAAGCCCTGCGTCGGTATAACATCATCATCGTCACCACGGCGTCGTGCTGACGGAACTCTCCCTCAAAGCTCGGCTGGATCGGAGTTCGAGGGACGTCATCGAGTTGAACGTGTGCTGAACTCGGAGGTGTCGTGCGTTCGGTACTTGATCGGTCGGATCGTGAAGACGTACGACTACATCAATCGCGTTGTGCTAATGCTTCCGCTTTCGGTCTACGAGGGTACGTGGACACACTCTCCCCTCTCGTTGCTATGCATCACCATGATCTTGCGTGTGCGTAGGATTTTTTTTGAAATTACTACGTTCCCCAACACGCATGTCCCTGCCGGCGGAGCAAACGAAGGAGGAGGCCGGCCGATCTACCTGTAGAGAAGGGTTAGAGCATCTACAACCTTGAACTGCAAATCTGGGCCCTCAAACGCCCGCGGACGGCACTGACCGGTCACTCCTCATTTTGTTGAGTCCGCTCCCGTGTATCTCAAATCCGGCATCTCATATCCATGCAAGACATGCACGTATGAAAACGAACGTACGTAGATCTTCGGACTAGCAGCAAATCTAGTTAAATCGGGCAAATTGTAACATAAACGATCATCAGACAACCCAAAGATGCAGTCTTAATCGGACAGTACTCTAAATATACGATAAAAGATTTAATTAAACGGGGAAGGGCGGAGGAAATCACCATTTCCTTGCCGCCCCTTCCCTTGCGGTCCGCGGTGCTGCTTTGGCCTTCGGTGTAGGCGTCGGCCGCCGGAGGGTCGTCGTCGTCGTCGGAGGAGGTTGATCCGTCATCGGAGTCGTCCGACAGCTCCATGTGCTCCCCGGCAAGCCTCCGGAGCAAGCGTTCCTGCTCCTGGGTGTGCCTCCTCGCCTTTGCCTCCTTCGTCGCCTTCGCCGACACCTCGCGCTTCGAGAGCTCAATAGTGAGGCGGAGCGCTTTGGCATTCTGCCACCGCAGCCGCAGCCGCCGCGCATCCGTCTCCGCCGTTGTCAGGGACCGCCGGAGGACAGACGCAATGAGCGCGTCCTCGGGGTTGACTGGCGCGCGCGCGAGTGCCCGCCACGTCGCCGACGCGTTCGCCATGGCCTTCCTCGCGCGTTGCCGCTCACGCCGAGCTGCCCGCGCCTCAGACTCGGGCGTCCTCGCCCGACCCGGCGCCGGCGAGGGCAGCACCCAACGGTGCCCGTGGACCCTCTCAGGAGGTTGAATGGACGGGGTGGCGGTGGGGCGGCGTACTTGGAGTGGGGCGGAGGCGGCGCTCCGATCAGTGCTGCGCGTCGGACAGGAGGGCCCGGCAACGTCGCCCGCACTGCGACGACGGGCGAAGGGGGGCGGCGCGACACTCCGTGAGCTCCCACTGTTGTTGCCGCCCTGATTTAGACGGGAGCGGCATAGAGCAAGTCGCTCCCATCGCCGTTGGAGCCGGAGCCACTGCGGCCGCCGGCCATGGACCAGAGTGGGAAGAGGAGAGGACGGATTAGGAAGAGGAGAGGATAGAGAGAGTAGAGTGGACTGGGGTCTAGGGTTCATCGGATAGGATATATGCGGGGTAGTGATGTGCCGGGCTTGTCAGGCGAATGCGCCCAGGCGTGTCCGGGGCACCCCATATCCGCCCCCATATTTGGGCTGGATATGAAGGGTGCCGGTCAGGCCGGGCGTTTGAGGAGGGCGTGTGGGTCAAAATTTTACGGCGGACAGTGACCGGATAAGCCGTCCTGGTATTTGAAGAAGATTTGGGGTGCCCGGCCGTAGATGCTCTTACGGCAGAGGAGGAATGCTATGGGGCTGGGGCTCCCCACTGAACTTACTTAATGTCATACCGTACTTTTTCGATAGCAATGTTCTAAATGCTTCAACAAAAAGAGCAATGTCGTCCTAACTAAAGAAAGATATCTCTAAGGATATTGACGGCACTGAATGTGCGCCAGAGTGAGATGAGGCCAGACCATATTTTCGCTGGCCGATAATGTATTTTGAGGGCACTTCTCTTTCAGTGGAAACAACAATGCCTTTATATCGGCCCTTTTTGGAGAGATCAAGCTGGATCGATGCGCCTAGCTAGCTCGCTCCAAAACCGCATGACGAGAACATATTCTGCATGGCCAGTTTGAAAACTCGCGTCACCTATACTTTCCTTTCCTTTGTACTAGCATATTCCCAATAAAAACTTAAAAGTTAAAACTACTCTCATCCTGTCTATATTATTGGGAATTTCCGGTGCCATCTCTCTACCCTACCTGATAAATCCCGGTGTATAATATGTGGAGCATATATATTTACGTCCCGTCGAATATGTGGAGCATATGCATGTACAAGTTGCTGATCTCAATTCTCAAGCTAGCCAGCCACCCAGCCGGCCGAACTTAACTGCGGCTGCTTTTCCGATCAGTCGCTGCCATTGGTCTGCTAGTAGCTGGAGTGGCTGGGCGTCGGTCTCCGGTTGAATTTTCGTGACGTGGACGCCTAAAACGACGTCCGGTCGGTCTCGCCAGCTCGCTGGTCGTTGCCTCTCTCGATCCATCTCCAGTTGTAGCAACAGTGAACGGAATGACACGATGGGTTCATGAATTGAATGCGATCCGGGAAGAAACTGCTGGACCGCCTGGTACGCCCGACGCTCTCTCTGCAGGGCGGCAATGCAAGTGTGCAAGTGCACGGCCGTGTGCGTAACTAGATGCAGGTGGCACGAACTGGGTTAGTGGATCAATGGAGTAATGGCGGGGTTGACAACTTGAGGAAGAAAAGCCTCGGTGGAGCTGACCATTACTTACGGGTGGACGAGGGAGCTGCCCTGCAAGCAGCTGGTGCGTGACTCGTTTCGTGCGTGGACACGCCCTGACGTGCAGGGAACGGACGGGCATAGATCGTCGCTGTGGTACGACCAAGGCGCGTGCGGTGCGTGGCGACGGAGATCGCGTACGGACGGAGACGAAGACGAAGACGGCCGTGGCCCCGGCGCGGCGTGTCGACCGCAGGGACCTCCGTCCGCGCAAGAGCAACCACGTACACAACGGCAGCCCCCACCCGACGCCGGCCGACGAGAGGAATCTGCCGACCTCGCCGTGTACCCGTGTGTCGGCCGCGGCGATGGTCCCGGCCCCGGTCGATCATGGCCTCGGCTCCCCGGTGTTTGTTCACGGCACAGCTCGATCGGAAGCAGCGCAGTCGGCGAGTTGCAAGATTGCGGAATTTTTACGCTAGGGGTGCCTTTTTTTTTTTTTTGAGGGGAGGGGTTCCTTTCTTTTAAGGATGGCACCTTCTGCGTGTACAACTGGGCACATGCTGTACGTTTTTGCCGAGGCTGGAAAAAAATCACGCGAGCCATGGGCAATTTTGGAGAAGCGTACAGGTGCATTTCTTGGCACACACACAGAGAAATCCGCAAAATGCTCGTGTTGATAGATAGCGACGTACCTGTGCTCTGTTACTCAAGTGATATCTGTGGGAAATATCTCTTGGTTCCTGGTTGTAGATACAACAGCCTATATGTGATTTTTTTATTTAAAATTATCACATAAAAGTCAAAATAGTTAAGAAGTTTTTTAGAATATGAAATTGACTTTCTTTTGCACTAGTATATAAAATTTCACAACAACAGAACCATCGCTGACTTCAGGGCAAAAAAAGCACAATTTAGAGGCACTATTCACACTATTTTGACTGAAAATTTGCTTCTTTGAAAAGAAGTCAAGGCGGGGTTTTCTTTATGTGGATTTTTTTTTCACAATTACAGTGGAAGGTCAAGTTTATTTCAAAAATATTTCAGATTTTTTGACTTTTTATTTAATTACTACTTTTTTTTTGCATATAGGTTGTAGATACACTCATAGACCAAACTTCTGCCTCCTATTTACCTCCTTTTTTGTGTGCTTTATTTTTTCTAAGCAAAGGTACATGATTCACCTCATTCCATTAACTAATGATAAAATTTACCGACACTAACCGCCGTCGAAAGACCATGAAGAGAAAGTATGCCACTTTCAGGTGCTCCATTTTTGGAGTTTGGAGTACAATTACCACGAGAGGACTTTGGGATTTAAACTGATCAAAGAATAGGTAATCCCGGCGAACAATAATTTTCGGAAAAACTTAGTTTTTTCATATCAAAGAAGCTCGAGTGCACTAGGAGCGTGCAAAATTTCATGGGCTCTAGATTTTTGTTTTGTTTTGCCGATAGCTCCTCAAATGTCAGTTGGCTATGAAATTTTGGACATTCTTAGCACACTCAAACATCTTCGATGCTAAAAAAAACAGATTTTACTCACCATTGTACTCCCTTGAGGGAATAAATATCTCAACCAAAGACGTAATGCCTTTTACCTGTATAGGGAGGCATAAACCTATGTACATATTATGTCGGATTTTTTTGACGTGTCTTTGAATCATCAACCTGTGAGCATTTTTTTGGCTACGAGTCAGTGTGATTAGTCCAAATCCTGTGCCTGTGAGCATAATCTATCCGTATTTCGACAAATTGGCCCCACTCCCACAGAAGTTAACCAATCATTCCCTCAAAAAAAAAAAGCTTATCAATTATGTGCTGTAATTTTCAATAGCAACGTGCAAACAGTTATAACAACAAAAAGAAAAAAAAGCAGTGTAGTGTCGTAATTAAAGAAGATATCTCCATAGACATGGACGGCACAGTACGTACGTAGAACAGAATGAGATGAGGATAGGTCACATTTTTGTCTGGCCGATAATCTATTTTTTGTTCAGTGTTCTTTTCTGCAGTGGCAGCAGTGCACTTTCCCCCTTTTTGTTTGAGAGATGAAAAATAGCAGCATCGATGCGCCATGCGGCCGTCGATCTGATCATGCGTGCAACCCTGATGAAGGGAATATATTCCGTTCGGCCGTGCATGTCCGGCTTCCAGAAACTCTCATGGCCACTATGTACTACAATATTCTCATATGGATTCTCGGTCTCCAGCATATTGGACCGGGTGAAAGTTACGGATGATCTGATCTGCTAGCTATACCTCCTAGTCCAGGAGTCGATGGTCGGTGGGCCGGTCGTGCGCTGAACTTTGGTCCGGCCGGCGGTCTCGCTCCTTCATGTTGCCTGCCCGCCCCTCTCCATCTCCGGCCAGCTGCCGTGACCGTGAGAGTGAAAAAATGCTGACACGATCAGATCGGATCGGCTCGGCTCTGTCAGCAGGCGTGATCCGATCCGGCCGAGACTCGGTACACGGGAAGCTCCCCAGGGCAACCAATTGCGGCGCACCTTGGGTTGGGAAGTTGGACTGATCGATTAATGGCCGAGTTGACAAGCAGTGCAACTCGAGGAAAACACATGGAGATCGTTCGGCTGGTCGAGGTGATGACCAAGTAACCACTGGACTGGACTGGACTGGTTGTTATACTTGCGTGCGTGGACACTCCCTGCCGTGCAGGCAACGGACGGCGCGGAAGCACTCAGGAAGCAAGGCAATCCCAAGTGCCCAACCGATGAACACAACTCGCTTGGTACGATATAAAACCGGGAGGGGCGGGGGTCGCGTCATCACAAACGGAACAGAATCACGCCACACGTGCCGCCCCGCCGCGCCTCCACCGCAAATCCCGAGCCGCTAGGAATCCCCCCAGGCCCAACCCGAGTGGCCCGGCGCCGCGCCTCCTCTCTGGCTCTGGCTCTCTCTCCCCCGTCCGCGCAAGCCGCAAACAAACCACATTCCCTTCCCTCCCTCCCGTCCCACCACCACACGTAGCGCGCCGCACCCGCACGGGCGGCCCGCCTCCACACGACACCAGCCCATCCCCTTCCCTTCCTTCCACACCTGACGCCGACGCCGACGAGTCCCGCGTGGGCGGCGGCGCCGGCGATGGCCCCCGCGCTGACGGCGTGATACCTAGAGCCAGCGAATATCCGCGCGCCCCGAATCCCCCAACCCAGCCAACACCACCACCACGCCTTCCCCCTCCCCATCCCTCACTTCCCCACCGCAAATCCGGAGGGCGCCTCCTCCCCCCCCTCTCGTCGCCTCCCCTTTCCCGCCCCTAAAGCGCAACCGCACCGCCGCCCGGAACCCAAGTCGGCTGCCCGCTTGCTCAGCCGACCCCGGGAGCCCAGGATCGTACCAGGGGCAGGTACGGAGCAGCATCCCCTCACTCCCTCCTCTCCCTCTCTTCCTCCCTCCAACACGAACAATCGGCTGGTTTTCTCCTGTTTTTTTGGAAGTTAGTTCCTTCCCGTCTGTTTCGGGGGGAGGAAACGGAACGAGTTTCTGTTTTTATCTGGCCAAGATCGGTGGGGAATTCCGTTGGGGAATTTTCCGGTCCAGGTAGATTCTGTTTTGAGATTTCGAATTCGGATTTTGCGGGCAAATCATTCTGGTCTGCTCCAACGCATTCTTCGAAATTGCCCCCCCGGCTCATTCTTTTTTTAGGAAAGAATTTTGTCGTTTGTCTGACGGTGAGGGGCTGATCTGAGGTGTTATTGGCGAAATCTGTCTGAAATTGTCCGATTTCATGTCTTTATTTGTCTGATGATGGATGGAAGGTGCCAAATCTTTGGTCTGTGGACTACTAATTTCGGTATTTTTTCTATCGACAGGAAGGGGCCAACACGAGCAGCTGGTTGGGACTGGTGGATTGGCAATCGTCTCATGTACTTGGCCCTGGCGCCGATCCAACTCAAGCCAGCTTGATTACTCAGTCTCGCCACACATGGCGCCATCTGCTGCCTCTGCAGCCAGCAGCACCGAGGCTGACGGGGCACCGCGCATGGCCAAGTTCCTCTGCAGCTTCGGAGGCAGCATCCTGCCCCGCCCGCTCGACGGCCGTCTCCGCTACGTCGGCGGCGACACCAGGATCGTCATGCTGCCCCGCGACATATCTTACTCCGACCTGGCGGCGCGGATGCGGGAGCTCTATGACGATGCCGACATCATCAAGTACCAGCAGCCTGATGAGGATCTTGATGCACTTGTCTCGGTTGTTAATGATGATGATGTGGTGAACATGATGGAGGAGTATGACAAGCTCATTGCTGCTGGAGAGGGGTTCACTCGGCTCAGGGTCTTCTTATTCTCGCAGCACCTGGATGATGAGGCTGCGTCAGCAGCTGTGCATTACCATGGGGATGAGCGGGAGACAGAGAGGAGGTATGTCGATGCGCTTAATAGCCTTGGTGACATGAGGTCACCTTCATCTCCTGTATCAGTGGAGCAGCTTTTTGGCATCGGAGGTAATGAGTCAGGAATTCCTGATATTGCTGGCCTGCGGCATTTGAATGTTCCTCGTGCCTCACATAATCAGCGGTATGCGGAGATGGATTCTCCTTGGAGCCCTGCATATATCTCTCCGGGGCAGTATGGTGTGCCTGATCCAAGGGATTTTCCCATTTCACCATCATCTGCAAGGTTTCAAGTTGGAGCAGAGGACTTTGATGAGAGGATTCCTGATGACTTTGTGAGGCAATCACCAAAATATCGGCATTACGAGGCGCAGTCACCGCCACATGTGGATAACTTGGTCTGGCTTCCACCTGGTGCTGTAATTCAGCAAAATGCTGGCTTCCCAGGGAATTTGGGCCGCTCCGGCAATTTCTTGGATGGAAACAGTGTATATGACTCCCGTTCGTCATTCCAGAAGGGTCAAGGTTCAGTGAGTGATCCTCGTTATATGGATCCCCGTTGGAGGCCAGTCCAACAACATTTTGATCAATCGAGCATGGCGAATGAGTATTCTGCTCACCCTGCTAATCCGCGTCCAGATTATGGTCGTCCTGGTGAGCATTATGTTGTAGGCCAAGATGTTAGACTGGAAAATGGTATTTATGTGAAAGAGCAAACTGGTGGTCACCCTCCCATGTTCTACAATGAATCACATTCTCATGATAGATCTTGGCATGTGCATCCCAACCAAAGCCATCAACGTTATGAGGATCCAAGGTTGAATCTGCCTCCTAATGGTAGAGTGATGGATCCGTACGCTGATAGCAACTCAGCTAATTCTGCATTTGCACCCAGCAAAGTCTATGACATGCATTCAACATCTCACAGTCGCTCAAGCCATGAAAGTCCCCACTATTATCATGGCAGTGGCGAGCATATCAATGATGCATATCATAACCAACAAGTTGTAAGTAGTGGCTCCTATGTCCAGACATCAGGTTTTGAAGAATCGACAGGCCAGCATTACAGCCATACTTCAACATATGGTGGTGATACCTTTTACCAAATGCAGCAGAACTTGCCGCCACTTCAATCCATGAGAAGGAGAGCAAGCAGCCCTGCTCACACGGGCTCATCATATGAATCACCACACCTGCCGATCCCAAATGGGAGCATCAACTCCAACTTTGTCAGAAACACAGGTGATGTTAGTCCAAGGATTCCTGGTATGCCTGCATATGACCGAGTCCCAAATCCATGGCCTTCACCCAATGGCAACATACCATATAGAATCGTTGGACATGATATTCCTGCCGTTGTTGAAAACCCTTCTTCCCTTGGTCCTCGGTCAGGTCCAAATACTGCTCAGTATGTTCAGCCTTTCTTTGCCCCAGAATCAGTCCAGCAGCAACCTGGAGCTCCATTGGTAGAATTTTTTCCTGAAAGAGCATCCGCTGGACCCATGCTAGCACCGCTTGATGGTAAGGTATCTGTTGCTGCGGTACCCCTTGCTGATCATTTGTCCAGGATGGACATTAACACAGCAAAGAAATTTGAAGGAGCAGATGATGAAAGGCACACTCAAAATGTGATTGAAACAAAACCTTCACACGCTGCAAGTGACCCTAGCACCTTGGTTCACAATGTTGGAGTTGATCTCCAACGGGGCAAACCTACAGAACATGATGGTGGAGCTGTAGCATTGCAGCAGTTTGGGGATATATCGGAGACCAGATTAAATATCCTTCCAGAGTTTGTTGCCTCTGTTAAAAAGGCCGCACTGGAAGAGTCTGAGAAGCCAGTAGAGGTTCAGCCAGATGCTCGTCCTGCAAATTCACCTGTTTGTGATAATGACAATGATGGAAAGAAGTTTGACGAGGTAACGTCTGCTGTGAGTAATACTTGAACAAACACATTAAGCATTAAACTACCTAATGCTCTCCACTCAAATCCTTTCATCTGCAGAATACTGATGGAGATCAGGACCCTGATGTGCATGGAAGCTGCGACCAGCACAAAAGTTCTGGGATCGAATCTACACCCGCTGAAGCTGAAGCCTTGTCTAAAGGATTACAGGTCACTTGCTGATCTCTTGATGTGTGGTCCTATTTATTTTTAGCTTATGTCCTATTTATACTTTTGTGTTCATGCAGACTATAAAAAATGATGATCTGGAGGAAATCAGAGAGCTTGGTTCGGGTACTTATGGGTCAGTCTTTCATGGTAAATGGAGGGGATGTGATGTTGCCATCAAAAGAATAAAAGCTAGTTGCTTTGACGGAAGGCCATCCGAGAGAGAGCGCTTGGTATGCTTTATTTCCTTGTTAGTTGTCGACTTAAGGATTGGCAGCATAGCAAAATTTCTCTTTACCTATTTCAGGGTCAAAACCTCTTACCTCTACTCATCTAATACTGGAGTAATTTCATGTTCCGTAGAAAAAAAGTGGCTGTGGATAGGTTCCTTTTCTCAAGTAAAAAAGTAATGGAAGCCTTGGCTGCCTGTATATACTAGTAAGGTACACGTGCATTGCACGCATGAGATTTGGTAACCAAATTATGAATAAATACCACACTATAGCATGTAAGTTTTGAGTCATATATGCATGATGTAGATGTTTGTTTAATTCTTATAGTTCATCTCACCCAAAATCAATTAGTTTTATAAAAAAAATCTATTTTAAGATTCATGGAATTGTGCATTGTAAAGCATAAAGTAAAAACAAAAAGTGACATTCATTTAGAAAAAAAAGTTTGGGCAATTAAGATATGGAAGATTCTAGAGAACAAAGGAGAAGTACTTGTGTTTTGAAGTTTGTGCATTATGCTTAAGTTCAACCATGGAGTCTTCTAGATTGTATATGTGGCAGAATCTGGTGGAATGTAGATGATATCCAACGGCCAGTAGTGCTCGGATTTGCCATCTCTGTACCGTCGGATTGGCTTCATCCAACGACCAACTTTCAAAGTTATTCGCACACTATATAGGGGTATAGATACTAATAGTATAATAAAGATGGTTTATGTTCATGATTTTTTTTGAGAAAATGTTTATAGGTTCGCTGTGGTAATGGTTTGGTCTCATGGAAAACGCCTCAAGTTCTGATTTATTTGCAGATAGCGGATTTCTGGAAAGAAGCTCAGATCCTGAGCTCGCTTCATCATCCAAATGTAGTTTCATTTTATGGTGTTGTTCGTGATGGTCCTGATGGAAGCTTAGCGACTGTTACCGAGTTTATGGTCAATGGGTCTCTCAAACAATTCCTGAGGAAAAAAGACAGGTACTGCTTGTTTGATCGAAGAACAGTTTGATTTCTTATTTCTCCCATATCCAAATTCTAATCTTATAGGAACTGCATAGGACAATTGATCGCCGCAAAAGGGTTATATTGGCCATGGATGCTGCATTTGGCATGGAATATTTGCATGGGAAAAATATCGTCCATTTCGATCTCAAGTGTGAGAACCTACTGGTAAACATGAGAGATCCGCAACGACCGATCTGCAAGGTTTGATCCCCACTCGTTCCCTTCATTGCTTCTCCTTCTCTATTTGCCTACACTCCGTGTTTTTGAATTCAATACATTACTCCCTGACTGTTTCATCCTATCTGGATACTTCTGGACCAGATTGGTGATCTTGGTCTATCAAAGGTGAAGCAGCATACTTTGGTGTCTGGTGGTGTTAGAGGAACCTTACCATGGATGGCACCCGAGCTGTTGAGTGGGAAAAGTGATATGGTGTCAGAGAAGGTAATAGTGCTTGTTCTAGAAGAACCTTTTTTTTATTTGGCAAGCTATATAATCTGTAAACAGTGTATAACTTTTAATGTTCTGACGAAAAGCCAATTAACTTTATTTTGTAGATTGATGTCTACTCATTTGGTATTGTGATGTGGGAGCTACTTACCGGGGACGACCCGTATTCTGATATGCGTGCAGCTGAAATTATTGGTAACGTTCGAAACTTAAGTTATGTTGATTGCTACATTTTGGTTTCCGATGAGACCTTTGTCTTTGTATAAGTTTTTTTTGGGTGCACGTGTATCAGTTTGAGCAACTTGTTTCAGGGCTGCAAAAACATACTTGTTGGACATTTTCTTCCTTTGTGAATTTCTCTGTATGTTCTGATACAATTTTGAAAAACTTATTTGCGGGAAACTTCGAAAGGCTTTGGAGGGTGAGCTAATGGAAATGGTTAGATGTAAATATCTGGACGCGTTTCAGTGATAAATGCTATACATATTTATTATTTAAGTGTTAAATAATGCAGGTAAACAAACGAGATGTATTGGAATCAGTGAAACTAAATAATAACAGTGCTGTTCCCCTACTTGCGCTGTACTTTATTCAGCACAGGTTACTGCAAAGAGGAGATACCTTTTCTGCTTAAAAAAAACTAGTCATGCACCTGTAGTAAGATGTTGATGCTTGTTATTGCAAATAGGAGATACCTTTTGTGCTTATCATATATTAGTCATGCTTGTTATTGCAAAGAGGAGATACCTTTTGTGCTTATCAAATACTATTAGTCAGGCACCTGTAGTAAGATGTTGATCCTTGTGGTTAACACCATCCTGTGGAGCTAATTATCATGTCCACTTTGTAGGGGGCATCGTGAACAATTCTCTTCGTCCTCAGATCCCATCCTGGTGCGATCCTGAATGGAAATCATTGATGGAAGGTAGTTGGGCTGGTGAACCAGCTCAAAGGCCATCCTTCACTGAAATATCTCAAAGGTTGCGGAAAATGGCCGCAGCAATGAATGTTAAATAAGAGGCTCAAGTTATTACAACGTGAAGAGGCATGTAAAGAATCCCATGCCCAGTTCCCTGACAAGAGGAAGGCAAACCCGGAATATATGTTACATGTGTCTTGGCAGCATCTCGGTTTATCCTAGTTGAAATGAGATTTTATGAAGGCCTTCCATGGCAGGAAAAACTCATCACGGACGGTTCTAGAAGCGTATTTGATGTGAGCGGGTGGTTTCTCTCCCCTGTTCGTTTGACAAAATTTTGAAATGGTTCTAGCAAACGTGACTTCTCCATTTCCTGCCTGCAGGAGTCGTCAGCTGCCGCCGTGTGCCTTCAGTACGATATATATTGCATCTGTCCATTCCTCATGATGGGAACTGTTGGGGTTTGTAATGTAAATAAATTTTGGCCCGCTCCGTCCGGCGCATGTTAGATGTTGCACGGGACTAGACACGGTTCAAAGCTGGACACAGTTATCCCTTTTTTTTCATACGATTGTGTCCTGAGAAAAGAGGGAACAAACTCTGAACAAGAGATATCCTTATTCAGATTGTACATAGTTCACGAATAAGATTTGCGGGCCGCCTCGAAAATGTTCTTTCCTGTATATATATCTTTTCACAGCCATGATCCCGCCAGTCTTGGTGCTTGCTTGGTAATTATTGTTCAGTGGTAACCGATTTGAATGTGCCTCTGATGAAACTCAGTGTGGCCACCAGAACCTAGCTTGGTAATGTCGTTCTGGAGGCAGGCTTACCAAATCTGCACTGTGCTGGATCACTTAAGAAAATGTGTCCACTGAGACTGACTGAGCCCCACATATTTTCTCATTTGCTTATAGTTCTGCCAAGTTAGCATTAACTAATGAAGGGTCCTGTTTAGGTTGCTCTGCTCCATGAAGTTTATGGTTGTACGCTTGCTGTCTCGGAACATTCTGAGATTCTCATTCTCAGTACTGTGCCTGTCTGACTTTCTCTCTTCTTTTCTCTCCTCTTTGGGAGCTCATTTGACTGCGGTTTACAACTGCTACCAGACCAAGATTACATAGTATAGAGCAGTAACATATGAGGATGAGTTCTGCTTTAACTTAGGTTATGGTTCAGTCTGATGTGCATCTCCCTGTCTTCAATAATGCAGTGAGCTACTGCATGTTGACATTGCACAGTGCCATTAACTCATCACACACTGCTCCTTGTCCTTAACCATCTCATCTCTTATGGTACATCTGTACTCGAGCTATTTTAGGGCAAGCATGGTTCATGTGAGGCTGCTTTAGGGTAGGCATTGTGTAATGCTTGTCTCCACCACTGATTAGCCAGGCCTGCAGGCACCCGTCACAATTCCTCACCAAACCGCACAATTAGCCGGATGTTAGCATTATCTTAGCGCCAGAAACAGCACCCAAAGTCAAAACCACGTAAACAAATCGTCGTCGGCCGTCGCCGCTTTTCGATCTCTTCTGCTCGTCGGATTGCGCCTCGCCGATGATTCAACGGGAGGAATTTCAGAATGATCCGTATGTATGTGTGATCTGTCTCCTGGAAGGAGCTGGACATTATCCAGGGTTTGTGCGCGTAGGTGACAAGTCAAAAGCGCCCCGGGACAGACGACAGAGGGGATGGTCTGCTGCGTGATTGTGATTGTGATTGTGTGTGTGGCACATCCTGGATGGATGGATGGTAGGTGTGGCACAGCTTGGCTGGCCGGCCTCTTGCTGAGACACGACAGCAGGCTATCCAGCTACACATAGCTAGCACTCAAAAAAAAAAAAAGCTACACATAGCTTGTTAGGGTTCATGCTGGCTGACTTGAGCGTGCATGCTTGCAACTGTTGTGATTGCAATCCATACCAGTTGAATGGTTTCTACTGTGCCCGTTTACTGTCAACTGTTCTTGTTGACGATAATGTGTGTGGGTGAGTGATGGATCGACGTGCCTGCTTACCAAGAGGGAAGTCGGGTTATCTCAGTTTCTTGCCATTCTCGGGCATGCAGAAATGACAGCTCCAAGCCTTGCCATCACAATGATGTGCTCGCACAGTTTCCTGGACTTGAGGGTTGTGCTTGCACTGTATCCTCTTTTGCCTAGATCATGCAGGTGTCCTCACGCCCGCGGTTCCGTGTACCCAGGGCACTGTTGCCGGAGAAAAATTGTACCGCTCCACCAGATTTCCCGTCAGCATGAATTCATGATTTAACGCCTCATGACTAGGAGGTTGGTGGTTTCACCTCCTAGATGGGTCATGGTAAAATGCAGACGCAAAGTTGCTCCCCTTTTTCGGGGAGCAAATCTCTTCATGTTATCAGCTCCGAGAGGCTGGCAGTTTACTCCCTATCCAGTTCCTGACAGGTTAAAGTCAAATAACTACAGTACAATATTAGATTGGCTGAAAGATCTCTGGTCCTGTGCAGTGCAGTAACTCCCAAATGCTGACCCTGAATTCCTGAACGTCTCACACAAAAAAGCCTGGTGGAATTCATTTGAATATTCAGGCGTGCCTTGGCGCCGGCCCTTTGGTCGTATCCGACTTGACGGAATTTGAACAGCTGCGTGCGGGGTAAAGCTAGAGCCTTTTCCTTCCCCTGTACCACTGCCAATCAATCTCCTATGGCAGCCCCGGCCGGCAACGCGACGGTTGCAGCGACGGGAATCTCCGGGGTGAGATTTCCCCGGCACGCCAGCGCGGTTTCGTCACGACACCTGCCGCGGCTAAGTTAAAGCCAAGTTCCTTTTCATTAGCATAGCTAGGGTGGCAGCGACTCGTCTGATCTGCCTGCGTTTGTGCCCGGGGTGAGTTCATGTAGCTGGGTAGATGTTGATGATCAGCTTCCGATCGATGGATGGATTGGCCAGGACGCTATCCATGTGCATGGGCTCCAGCCTCCAGCGTGAGTACTTCATTGGACTTGCGTGCGTGTGCGTGAGGTGTGCGTCTTCCTTGTGCTCTTTTATTCAAGTACTCGCTCCGATCCGTAATAAGTGTCGCAATTTTGAACGAGGGTTGAACTAACCTTAGTTTAAAACTGTGACGCTTATTTTGGATCGGAGATAGCTCACGAAGTGCCCATATATATGTGAGGGTCACGACTGACACGAAACAGTTGAGCTCCAGCCTTCAGCGTGAGCACTGCACTGGACTTGCGTGCGTGTGTGTGAGGTATGCGTCTTCCTTGTCCTCTTTTATTTAATACTCCATTCGAGCTATAATAATAAGGAAGTGTCACGGTTTTGAACCAGGATTGAACTAACCTTAGCTCAAAACTGCGACACTTATTTTCAGTGCTCATATATATGTGAGGCGTCACGACGGACACGAAACAGTTGAGAAGGTAACACTATTTTTTCTTTCAGCAGAAAGGTGCCCATTTTTAAACGTGGCATGCAAAGAAAGTAAATTGGTGCATGGTTAGTGATGTGGATATATTGCTCGTTGCTTCAGGACCAAGCACATTCGGTTTGACCCGTAGCAGCCAGCAACCACTGTCAACCTCGCCATGGATATATACTAGATAATCAGAGCTTTCTATGGTTATTCATATAGTAAGTAGAAGAGCTTAGCTGGACAGTGTGACTGTTCTTTCTTTTTTTTCAACTTATTTCTGCTCTAAAATTATCGCCTTATCGGGCCAAAATTTTCTATACTTACATATTCACTTGCTGGAAGAGCGCTGATAAATTAGGTTGGCGACATGGGCCACCGTGTCAAGCGTCAACTGCTGGCTGTCAGGGGCAGTGAAATTGCAGTGTCAGTGTGCAGCAATGCAGCTACTAGTCCTAGTAGCCTTTTGCCATGCCGTTGTGCATCATTTGCCAATGATACGAGCAGGAGCAGCAGGGGGCGGGCCTAGGGACAGACAGGTGCTCCATCGGCTTGACGCCCGGTCCAATCCCCGGCTAGCCTGTCGGGGGAAAGGGTGGCGCTTTCTCCTAACCGGCAGAAGGGCCATGAGCCCCCGTGGCACCTGTTATTTGGACACCGCCGAAACATAAATATCACTTCCGGAAAACGGATTGACAGGGCGTATATGTGATAAAGTTAAAAGTTGCAAGGCCTTGTTCTTGCACGTCTTGGATCCATGTACATGTTTCGGCCCTCGGCGATCTATCCGTCGCTCATGGGGTATATATATTACATGGCCGCGAATTGTCCGGTCAGAAATCGATGTCACTGGCACGCGTTGTCATCTCGGCCGTCCAAACCGTGTCGCGTTGGCGAAACCGTGTCGGCACGGCATGGGGTGCATATTTGGACACGGCCAAAATGATAAATACCACTTCCGGAAAACGGATTGACAGGGCGTATGTGATACGTGCATGATGGTGGTGGCGATAAAGTTAAGAGTTGCAAGGCCTTCTTCTTGGATCCATGTACATGTTTTGGCCCTCGGCGGTCTATCCCTCGCTCACAGGGTATATACATATATTACTTGGCCGCGAATTGTGTGGTCAGAAATCGATGTCACTGGCACGTGTTCTCATCTTGGCCGTTCAAACTCGTGTCGCGTTGGCGAAACCGTGTCGGCACGGCATGTGGTGTATATGTATATATCCACGGGGAATAAATGTGTGTTTATAGTATCTTAGATTTGACGGAATTGATGACGGAGTTACGTCACCGCGGATATTTGGGTGGCAAGTTCCCCCCTCTCCCCTTGTGGCACAAATCATACCCTGTACATCACCTTTGATTGCTTTAGCAATGTGCCTTAATATAAGCAGTGCATGCATCATGTACTTTGCTTTGGGGTACAGCCTCTCTTTAGGTCAAGTACTACTATTATGCATGCATGGCTTCAAATGCTAGACTCCAATGTGGCTCATCAAAGATATGTATATCCGGTTATTCCCCCACTGCCTTTTCCCCAACTTTTTCCGTTGTGCTCATCTCTCTTTTCCTCATGCCAAGATTTAAGACTGTGTCAAGTTGCTGATGACAGGCCGTGTATGCATGGGGAATATGACCTCGCAGGAAATGACAAGCGGGAAAATCCCAAATGACTCCTCCAATCCTTTCTCCCTGCTGCCATATGAAGGTGTGCATATTTTAAGCCATCCTTGCTTTAGGGCTAACAAAGTCTATCCTGTGGACTTGATCATGCCGGATTAACCCGGATTGCCTTTTCGGAAAAAGGTGATGGCTCATTCTGCACCCGTCGGGTCGATTTACCATTGCCGGCTTCACCTCGGGTCGCTGACGGTGGGACCAATGGGTCATGGTTGAATGCGATGTGTGCATCGTCGTCGTGGGCTTAGCACCTCTGTACGCTGATTACTAAGAAAAGAAATAGAATGTCCATGACTCATCAAACTAAGGTCAATGCGTGAGAGTTTGATTTCACGCCAACGTGATTAACACTTGTTTAGCGCTATTAATATGAAATGTAAAGTGCTAGCTTTTGCCATTAATTCTCAACCCCTTCCTGTTTGGACCTTCCTCCTCGGTGCATAAATTTGGAGGTGGACCTTGGCCACTTGTCTACACAGTAGCAAATGAGAGCCAACTAGATGCATGGAATTAAATAGTACTCAATCAGCTACTAGTCCTCAAGATTATGTGTCATGTCAAGGTAAATTAGTAGCAAGGGAATTGAAGGCTACTCAACCGGCTGCTAGTCCTCGAGATGAATTTGTCATAGTAAATAATAGTACTAGTTCCATTCACTTGGATGCACATGTATTGGTTGTACTTGTAGGTGATTTTCTTTATATCACTGTCCAATGATGATACTAGTTAGTTAGAGTTGTTGGGTATATATGACTGTAAATAGTTAGTTACCTGCAGCTACCCATGAAACTGGGCCATTGTTAATCATTTCCACCCTTCCCTTTTCTTCTAGGGCTCCTAGATGCTAGTACCTCCAAGATACACACATGACACATGTAGCGTTCCATAGGTGAACGAAAATTTCCAAGTTAGTTAGGTGGTACAAGAAAACAGGGCACAGCCTGCAGCATGGAGGAGGACTACTGGGTGAAGAGACGGTCAAAACAAACAACATACTACATACATGCATGAACTCTCCCCAACCTGTTAACTGGGAGACTGCCGATTTAGGCAGCATGCCAGACTGCCGGCAATAAATACTGTGATGGATATTCACAATCTGTCCCTGTCTTTCCTGTGAATATATTAACCCTTAGTTTCCCCTTTGATTTCTATGTCTTTTCTTGGACATTGACACGTTCTCTGAACCTCAACTTGGATCAGTTCAACAATGCCGGGAAAAAGCGGAGCTGTACGTACGTACGTGCATGATAACGTGCGTGCGATCGAAAGTACACGAGCGTTTCCATGGAGATCGACGGCTAACTTGTTGTAGAACTTTTAGGTTGCATCATTCTTTATAACGCGGCTTCTTTGATCGATCCCTGCAGGCTGCAGCAGCAAGCACGTACGTAGGCGTATGCAGAAAATAGCCCAGGTTGGTTCAAATACAAACTTCCGTAAATATATGGACAGGCATATGTAGCTGATGGTGGTGAGCTCATTGCGTCGTATACGTGTTTGTCAAGTTAATTAGTAATTTACTGTAGTTGAAAACACGCACTAGCACTTCTCCTCCTGCTTCGGCTAGCCCGGCTACTTGGACCATCTGCCAATGCAACAATAATCTACTCATGTGATACTAGTACGTGATAGCTAGTCAATGCATGCGTCGTTTGAACAGAACAGTGGCAATATAGTGGTACGTCTTCAGACTGGGGTGATGCCCTAAAAGTCGCTCGGGCAGTCCAGCCCATATTGCGACATCTGTTACTACTATATAACTACATACAGCGTTAGGTCTGAACCCTGGAGGGCTTGTGTGATCGAAGGGCATATGATGAGAAGGTACGCACGGTGTTGGACTTGGATCTGAGAGAGGAATTCGTCAATGGCATGGAGATGCATGTGATGAGGTCTCGGGACAGGAATAAATCTGGGGGAAAGGTAGGCAGGCAGCGAGAAGAAAAGGATGCGAGATGAGGTCTAGTAGCCGTCGCACACGCCAGCCAGACGTCCCTGACCTAGGATCGGTTGCGCGCGGCAGGACCGGAGAGCAAGCTACGTACTAGCTTGTGTTCCAAGCATGCATGACTTGGATGAACGCTTCAGGCTGAAATGCATGTTTTTCTTTTTTGCTAACCATGCAGCATTTTACACAAGGAGAGGAAAAGGACCAATGCAATTAATAAGCTTTGCCTGTTTAGGTAAAATATATGCCTTAGTTAATTAGCGAAAAACCGGGTGAAAACCGATGCATACATGACCAAGCCTAACACTTGCGGCCGAAGTTGAAGAGAACTCGTCACCCCGATGGCCGAGGTCGACATCCTCAACGCCGCCAAACTCTCATATATATGATGCAAAAGGGCCAAGTTAGAGTAATTTTGTCATAGAGAGAAATGCATATTTCAACCCCGAACTCATGCCATAGTTAAATTTACAACCCTGAACTCCATTACTAGCTAGAACCTGGAACTTGCTCTAAGGTGAGTTTGGCATACGTGGCAGGTATTCGATCGAATTGACCGGCAGCGTGCCACATCAGCACCTACTCTTTGGTCAAATTTTGACCAAAAATTCGAAGTATCTAGAAAAAAAATCTATAAAATCAACACTGCCATGCTGATACATCTGGGAAATCCTCACACTTTTTTTGACTTATAGGTTTAAAAGTACAGTAGAAACTCAATTCCAACCCCCTTTATTCAAATTTTGAACAAAAACCCAAAGTGTTTAGAAAAGCTTGAAAGCATTCTGTAAAATTAACACTACCATCGTGACCAATCTGGGAAAATTTCACACTTTGTTGACAAACATATTTAAAAGTATGGTAGAAATTCAATTTTAGCCCCTTTTGGTCAAATTTTGACCAAAATTCAAAGTGTACATATTTTTTTTAACAAAATTCTGTAAAGTCAAGACTACGATGCTGACAAAGCTGGGAAAATTTCACACTTTGTTGATAACAAAGTACAACATAAATTCAATTTCAGCCCTGCTTTGGTCAAATTTTGACGAAAAATTCAAAGTATACAACATTTTTTTAAATCCTGTAAAATCAACACTGTCATGCTGAAAAATCTAGAAAAGTTTCACACCTTTTGACACACAAATTAAAAAATGCAGTAGAATAGTTTGGTGCATACAGTGACACTATAGTTTCAGAGTGAAATCCCTAGATATGTAGATGTGTGGATGGATCAAGAATAGAAGAGAACGAGCCTCCTCTCTGCCGTGAAGGCGCTGTCATTGTAGTAAGGTCCTTGTTCTCCATAGTGAAAACCTTCAATTGGTTACAATGACGCGCACAAGAACAACGACCCCTTTCTGAACATGTTTGCCTTCTGCGGGAGTCATCCGTTATTCGCTTTAGTTTGGATTAGATGCGTGTGCTAGTTGTAACAGCAGCTCATCATCTGTTTTTCTTAAAAGGGGTTGACCCCGTTCTATGCATCATTGTGATGCACACAACTATCTTTATTGTATCAAGCATGAAAAAACCCGAGCAAGTCACACCAGCCAAACCAATGGAACAATTCCCATGCCACCATCTCAAATGCCAAGATTCGTTTTCTTCTCGTCAAAATGCACATCCATGGTGACCAAAACGTGTACATGCACAGTTCTCTCTCTAAAAAAGGTGTACATGCATGCAGAGTTTGTTGGGCAGAGAAGATCCTGGGTGGTGCATGGTAGCAGAAGCCCTGGCGAGGAGAGGACCGGACCCCGTTGTCCCTGCGCGGCAGCAACCGTCACATCATAAGGCAAGGCGCGCTGCCAGAGCCAGGCACCCCCGAGTTTCTCTCCCGCTGTCCGCGCGATCCCGGCTATAAAGCTCCCCACATCACCTTCCTCGTCTCTTCCCAAACCCACACACCCGTCACTACTCCATCCCCAGTCGTCCAACACACCAGCAGCCGCCCTAGTCCAACGCAGCTGCCTACATCGATCGCCGCCGCTTCTACTGCTCGATCGAGCTCAGTTTTTTTCGATCGAGCTGATCAGTTGATCTCCGATCTCTTCTCCGGCCGGCTTGCTGTCGCTGTCGCGTCGGGAGGAGGAAGAAGAGGAGGAGAGGAGGTCGATCGACTTCGACGACCGATCCCACCCCACCGGGCGGCCATGGGGAGGGCGCCGTGCTGCGACAAGGCGACGGTCAAGAAGGGGCCTTGGTCGCCGGAGGAGGACGCCAAGCTCAAGGCCTACATCGACGAGAACGGCACCGGCGGCAACTGGATCGCCCTGCCGCAGAAGATCGGTACGCCCCTCTTGTCTCTCTCTTCTTCAACCCCTGAGTACCATATATCGCTGGGCGGTGGCCGGCCGGTGGTCTCCTTTTTCCGTTGTGCCGACCTTTGATTGACCAGCGCGCGCGCTCTTGCCTTGAGCAGTCGAACCTAATCTTGTGGTTAACTGCACCCCCCTCTCTCTCCTCGATTTGGTCAAGTCTGATCTGTCTCTTCTTTCCCATAAATGGGCCGCTATTAATGTTGCAAGACATGGATATAGCTACCTAGCTACCACCCGGAGGAACTAGCCATAGCCAGTACCGCCACTGTATGCTTTTTCACGTTTGGTCAATCTGAAAGGGAACATTTTTACATGGTGGATAGATATATTTGTGTCCTGTTGATTTCAGCTTTCTAAGCACATCCACCTCCTTTTTCTCAATTATACACCTTGAGCCAGAACCAATGTTGGTGCTATCTGTATGGTTCCACCCTGGGGTTTGGTACCTGATTCAAGCGAGCTAGCTGTAGTTTTCAGTTGCAACCAATGGAATTACAGTTGGTTGTTCTTAAACTTTTGTTGGATAGAAAGCTAGCTACGATGTTCCATCCATGGTTTGGCCTATTTGTTTGTCCTAGGGTGACAGATCTAGTTAGATGGGATCGATCAGCTTGACAAAGAAGCAACTTTCCTTTCTACTATAAAATATGGAAACTAGGATCATGGTAATTGCATGAAGTAAGAACATGTGATTAGGCCTTAAACTACTTTACTGATGCATTGATAATTATTGTAGGGCATGTGATCTCCAGTACTATGCCTCTACAGTTTCGTGCATACGTTTAACAGCTAATTAATTTTTGTACTGGCAATTCAATCATTTTTTCTTGTACTATGTAATTTCCTGAATGATGTGTTCTTGCTAAATTGTCACTGAAGATCTACGAATGTTTGGTTGTGCAGGGCTGAAGAGGTGCGGCAAAAGTTGCAGGCTGAGATGGCTCAACTATCTGAGGCCAAACATCAAGCACGGTGACTTCACAGAGGAAGAGGAGCACATCATTTGCAGCCTCTACATTAGTATCGGCAGCAGGTAATCAATTAGTTACCTAACCTCAATTTCCCCTTCCTCATCGCATGCACCCCGTTCGCAAATTCCCCATAAATTTCTCCCGATCCATAAAATTAATCACATCGATAGATAGATCGACCTCTTAAGGCTAGCTAGATACACTAAAAATGCTTACTAATTAACGCACGATGGATCATGGATTCAGGTGGTCGATCATCGCGGCGCAGCTGCCGGGGAGAACGGACAACGACATCAAGAACTACTGGAACACCAAGCTCAAGAAGAAGCTCCTCGGCAAGCGCGCGCCGTCCCGCCGCCTGCAGCGCGCCAGCCAAGACGCGCCGATGCCCTACTCCTACCTGGCGGCGGGCGGCGGCGGCGCCAGCAGCAGCGGGAACGCTAACGGCACCACCGCGGCACTCAGCTCGTCAGCGCTGGAGCGGATCCAGCTCCACATGCGCCTGCAGGGACTCTACAGCGCGTTCGGCTGCGGCGCCAGCAACGCGCCGCCGCAGTGGCCGAAGCTCGAGCCACCGACGGACGCCGTTGCCATGACGACCGTCAGTCACGGTCACTCCCTTGCCGCCGCGGACGTCGTGGAAGCCGAGCAACAGCTAAACCCTTCCGCTGGCGCGAGCTACGACATGCCGGTGCCGGGAGGTTTCGAGGAGCGATCCGCCTCCAAGCTAGGGTTTGGCTCTGCTGCCGGCGAGGCCGCTGGAGTGGCCAGTACCGTCGAGATGAGCTCGGGGTCAATGGTAGGCGGTGGCTTCGGCTACGGCCACGTCGACGAGCTGTACGACTTCCTCTACAGCAAGCAGCTGGCCGCGGCCGGAGCCTTTCAAGGCGGAGTTCCTCCGCTGCCGGAGCTGCAGTGCCCGGATGGCGGCGCCGTCGTCGGTGCCGACGAGAAGTTCTCCACGTGGATGGCGTCCTGCGATCACTATGTTCCTACGACCGGCGGCCAGCAGCTCCAGCTGCAAGCAGGCGGAAACTCCATGAATCTGCAGGATTTCGTTTTAGGGTATGATCAATAATAGTTTGTGTGCTACTCATACATACGTACATTTCAATGGTCCAATTGATATACTACGCATGTATGTTTCGATCGGCCGATCTTAGACTTGCTTGTTAATACATCTGTATGTATGTATGTGATTCAGTGTACGTGCTATACAGGTTCCACATATTCCCATATTTTTTGAACAATCATATATGTGAGCTCGAATATTTATTTCCAATATATATGTCAGTGGTTTATTTGAGCTTACAACTACAAGTGACGAAGATATGTAATAATAATAGCATGCTACTGTTTACCTTGAATTACATTGGTTTTTTTTAAGGAGGATAACTTGGCCTCTGCATCATCGTGATGCTGGAATAACGTTGACGGTAATGGAGTTCTTTGCACAAAATTATGATGCACAAAGAGTGGATGATGCAACGAGTACGCAGGATAAAATGAACATTCTACAAGAGCAAACCTTCAGCAAACAGACTTCGCATCATCCACTCTTTCATTTTCTCTACTCCTAAAGGAGGAGTCCATGGGTCGTTCGTTCGCTCGTTTGTTAGTACTCCTCTCATCGATCGACAGGACTTCCCCTCAATTGATTTTTTCCTCGTTTCGTTCCACACCACCGAGGGAAGGAATCAATCCACCAATTTCTTTCCTATATCGGTGCACGCAACGCAACACAAAACTGGTGGAGAAAAACCACCCAACTACGCACGTCTCTCTGCCCGCAATCCCTAGCCGCCGCTGGTCTCCCCTTCTCCCCCACCTCCCCTCCTTCCCATCGGCTCTCTTCATGCCCGACGTGGATGGCGCCGCCCGCCTGGGAGGGGATCCTGATCCTGTTCCGTCGGCGCCTCACTGCCTTCTCGGCGACCCTGGCATAGGTCCACGTCAGACCACCAAGGCAAACCCCCTCGAGGCGAAGAGGGAACAAGAACATGACTTGGATAATGGCCACTAGCGGGTGGCCCTCTTCGTCGAGACGCAGACCGGCGCCAATGGCCACTGAGGAATTCGCCGAGGTACTTGATTTCCATGCCTGCTTGCATCCTCATCTCGTCTGGCAGAGCTTATATGTGCACCGAAAGGAACTAATTGGTTTCACATCCCTCTTCCATGTCCTTTCTTTCGAGGTGTCATGCGCTGCTGCAGTCATTCGACGGCGTTGCCATGAGCAGAGAGCGTCGGCGGCCTCCAGCGGATTGGTCTTCCTTTCCTCCTCGGGCGTGCGTGAGGGGTTCTCCGTTCGTGAGCCTCCCTCGGTCCCTCTCTTCCACAGGAAGCGACAACATCAGATTAGGCCGAGAACTGAAGGAGACAACAGGTGCCCTCAGCACCATATGAGTCCCTAACCTGAAATTGGTTATGTTCGTTTATGTTCTAGATCAATTGTCTCAGTTTCCTTGTTCCAAGTTCCAACTTGTAGAATACATGTTTTTGAAGAGGTAATTGTGTGTTATTCTTATTCATGCACTATCAGAAGTAATGTTCCTTTTCCCTGAAATTGGTCTTTATGTAAATTTTTACTATAAATGGTATGTATCATGGTAGATGTCAAGAGAAAATTCCATCGAATGACATACATTAAATTTTAGATTACTAGAGTGTTTTTCAAAGGAATATAATTGACGAGCAGTACAATTTAGTTATGAGGTATGTGGTGCATGTTAGTTCTTCGATCTACAAAGGAATTTGTGTACTTCGCCTCATGTCTTCACGAGCATCCTGCAAAATGCTAACCTTACTAGCTCCATAATCTGGTTCTTGTGCTTGATGGGCCAAAAGGAAAGCAACCGCTTGTTCCTATCCAGATTTCTTTGATGTACATGAAGAGTTTTGGATAGAGGGTTCCCATGTTAACAGTTCCTTATTCTTCTGCTACACGACAACACCAAACGGGTGTAAGCATTATTAATCAATATTGTGAACCGATATGAGTCAGTTTGGAAATTTATTGGCTGGAAATATTCTCGATAGAAGATCATTTTGATCTGTGCTAAATGGGTTATAAATTAATTAACCAGGAATATTCTCGGATATATTTCTCTTCCTTATGTACTTATTTCTGACAGACATACATGCTCTATTTTCGAAGGAGAGGAGTATACTTGCAGGATCTAAAACCTATTAGTTTAAACCAAGTGCCAATAAAAGCTTAGGTGAGCACTCAGGAGAATATTTTGATGTCTCCACCTTTTGAAATTGGTTTCTAATGGTTCCCAATAGGCTGGATCTTTCACCTTTGTGCAACGTATATTTATATTTAGCTTACTTAACATGTGCATTTCATAATTGATAGCTAAATTATTTTGATATCGTAACATTACTCCATTTTTTGTACCCATATATAGTTACATTTTTAGTTTTTTTTTATATATAAAGGAAGAAGCATGACCTTGCTATAAATCATATTTCATGACTGTCGTGTTCACTTAGTTCCGCTTTTGCTGCATCCAGTTATGGAGATTCACAAGAAGTCGGTCTCTAATGACCAAGCTTTTCTATAGAGCGCTCGTTCCCAACCTCCCCAAGGTCACTTGGGTTGGCGCGCTCTCAGCCGCCGCCATGTGTCACACTTTGGGCGTTTCCTTCGGATTTTTTTATTTTTTTCACACGCGTTTTCGGCTTTTTAGATGAGTTTTTTCCCGGGTTGTTTTGGCTTTCACCAGTCTTCATTAGCTTTTGGACACCAAAAAAATTCCCGAATTATTTTTACCCGAAAAAGCACCTTTTTTCCCTTTTAGCGAGAGGCACGACCGTGCCTCTCAGAAACGATAAAAACCCGTTTTCCTTATGGGAGAGGCACGGTTTTGCTTCCCCGAGAGGCATGGTTTTGCTTCCGCGGGAGGCACGGTTTTACTTTAGTGAGAGGCATGGTTTTGCTTCGCGAGACGCACGGTCATGCCTCTCGAAAACGAAAAAAAACATGTTCTTCCGTGTGAGGCACGGTTTTGCTTCCGCGAGAGGCACGTCCGTGCCTCTCAAAAATAGGAAAGAACGCGTTTTCTCTTCTTTCTTTTCTGCGAGAGGCATGACTTTGCTTCCCCGAGAGGCACGGTTGTGCCTCTCGTAAATGGCTTTCGAAAAGGGAAAAAACATGCTCCTGGTCCGGCTTTTTCTTCCGGTTTTTTGTGAAAAAATTGAAGAAAATATGCCCTAGAGGCAATAATAAAGTTGTTATTTATATTTCCTTATATCATGATAAATGTTTATTATTCATGCTATAATTGTATTAACCGGAAACTTAGTACATGTGTGAATACATAGACAAACAGAGTGTCCCTAGTATGCCTCTATTAGACTAGCTCGTTAATCAAAGATGGTTAAGTTTCCTAGCCATAGACATGTGTTGTCATTTGATGAACGGGATCACATCATTAGAAAATGATGTGATGGACAAGACCCATCCGTTAGCTTAGCACTATGATCGTTTAGTTTGTTGCTATTGCTTTCTTCATGACTTATACATGTTCCTATGATTATGAGATTATGCAACTCCCGAATACCGGAGGAACACTTAGTGTGCTATCAAACATCACAACGTAATGATGTCTACTACACAACCTTCTTCTTGTCGTTGTTGGGCCTCAAAGTGCAGAGGTTTGTAGGACAGTAGCAAATTTCCCTCAACTGGATGACCTAAGGTTTATCAATCCGTGGGAGGCGTATGATGAAGATGGTCTCTCTCAAACAACCCTGCAACCAAATAACAAAGAATCTCTTGTGTCCCCAACACACCCAATACAATGGTAAATTGTATATGTGCACTAGTTCGGCGAAGAGATGGTGATACAAGTGCAATATGGATGGTAGATATAGGTTTTTATAATCTGAAAATATAAAAACAGCAAGATAACTAATGATAAAAGTGAGCACAAACGGTATTCAATGCTTTGAAACAAGGCCTAGGGTTCATACTTTCACTAGTGCAAGTTCTCTCAACAAGGATAACATAATTAGATCATATAACAATTCCTCAACATGCAACAAAGAGTCACTCCAAAGTCACTAATAGCGGAGAACAAATGAAGAGATTGTTGTAGTGTACGAAACCACCTCAAAGTTATTCTTTCCGATCAATCCATTGGGCTATTCCTTTAAGTGTCACAAACAGCCCTAGAGTTCGTAGTAAAATAACACCTTAAGACACAAATCAACCAAAACCCTAATGTCACCTAGATACTCCAATGTCACCTCAAGTATCCGCGGGTATGATTATACGATATGCATCACACAATCTCAGATTCATCTATTCAACCAACACAAAGAACTTCAAAGAGTGCCCCAAAGTTTCTACCGGAGAGTCAAGACGAAAACTTGTGCCAACCCTTATGCATAGATTCCCAAGATCACGGAACCCGCAAGTTGATCACCAAAACATACATCAAGTGAATCAATAGAATACCCCATTGTCACCACGGGTATCCCACGCAAGGCATACATAAGTGTTCTCAAATCCTTAAAGACTCAATCCGATAAGGTAACTTCAAAGGGAAAACTCAATTCATCACAAGGAGATAGAGGGGGAGAAACATCATAAGATCCAACTATAGTAGAAAAGCTCGCATTACATCAAGATCGTGCCACATCAAGAACACGAGAGAGAGAGAGATCAAACACATAGCTACTGGTACATACCCTCAGCCCCGAGGGTGAACTACTCCCTCCTCGTCATGGAGAGCGTCGGGATGATGAAGATGGCCACCGGTGATGATTCCCCCCCTCCGGCAGGGTGTCGGAACAGGGTCTCGATTGGTTTTTGGTGGCTACAGAGGCTTGCGGCGGCGGAACTCCCGATCTAGGTTCCTTTTCGGGGGTTTCTGTATTTATAGGAATTTTTGGCGTCGGAACTCCCGATCATCAAAAATTGGCACGTCAATTGGACTCCGTTTGGTATTCCTTTTCTGTAAAACTCAAAAACAAGGAAAAACAGAAACTGGCACTGGGCTCTAGGTTAATAGGTTAGTCCCAAAAATCATACAAAATAGCATATAAAACATCCAAGATGGATAATATAATAGCATGGAACAATAAAAAATTATAGATACGTTGGAGACGTATCACATAACTGGGTGATTATAAAGATGATCTACAGGTGTCTCCGAAGGTGTTTGTTGAGTTGGCATAGATCGAGATTAGGATTTGTCACTCCGATTATCGGAGAGGTATCTCTGGGCCCTCTCGGTAATGCACATCACTATAAGCCTTGCAAGTAATGTGACTAATGAGTTAGTTGCGGGATGATGCATTACGGAATGAGTAAAGAGACTTGCCGGTAACGAGATTGAACTAGGTATGGTGATACCGACGATCGAATCACGGGAAAGTAACATACCAATGACAAAGGGAATAACGTATGTTGTTATGCGGTTTGACCGATAAAGATATTCGTAGAATATGTAGGAGCCAATATGAGCATCCAGATTCAGCTATTGGTTATTGACCGGAGATGTGTATCGGTCATGTCTACATAGTTCTCGAACCCGTAGGGTCCACATGCTTAACGTTCGATGACGATTTGTATTATGAGTTCATGTGATTTGATTACCGAAGGTTGTTAGGAGTCCCAGATGAGATCACGGACATGACGAGGAGTCTCGAAATGGTCGAGACATAAAGATTGATATATTGGACCATGTTATTCGGACACCGGAAGTGTTCAGGATGATTTCGGGTAAAACCGGAGTGCCGGAGGGGTTACCGGAACCCCGGGTGGAACTAATGGGCCACCATGGGCCTTAGTGGAGAGAGAGGAGGGCAGCCAGGGCAGGGCCCCCCTTGCAGTCCGTATTGGACAAGGGAAGGGGGGCGACGCCCCCCTTTCCTTCTCCCTCTCTCCCTCTCCTTCCTTCCCCCTCTCTCCCTCTTGGTGGAATCCTACTAGGACTTGGAGTCCTAGTAGGACTCTCCTCCTTGGGCGCGCCCCCTAGGGCCGACCGGCCTCCTCCTCCCCTCCTTTATATACGGGGGAGGGGGGCACCCCATAGACACACAAGTTGATCTTTTAGCCATGTGCGGTGCCCCCTCCACAGAAACACACCTCGGTCATATCGTCGTAGTGCTTACGTGAAGCCCTGCGCCGGTAACTTCATCATCATCGTCACCACGCCGTCGTGTTGACGAAACTCTCCCCCGACCTCAACTGGACCAAGAGTATGAGGGACGCCATCGAGCTGAACGTGTGCTGAACACGGAGGTGCCGTACGTTCGGTGCTAGGATCAGTCGAACCGTGAAGACGTACGACTACATCAACCGTGTTGATAAACGCTTCCACTTTAGGTCTACGAGGGTAAGTGGACACACTCTCCCCGCTCGTTGCTATGCTTCTCCTAGATAGATCTTGCGTGATCGTAGGAATTTTTTTAAATACTACGTTCCCAACAGTGGCATTCGAGACAGGTCTATGCGTAGATGTTATATGCACGAGTAGAACACAAAGAGTTGTGGGCGATAATAGTCATACTGCTTACCAGCATGTCATACTTTGATTCGGCGGTATTGTTGGATGAAGCGACCCATACCGACATTACATGACCGCGTTCATGAGACTGGTTCTACCGCCGTGCTTCGCACACAGGTGGCTAGCGGGTGTGTGTTTCTCCAGTTTTAGTTGAATCAAGTTTGACTACGCCCGATCCTTCGAAGGTTAAAACAGCACACTTGACGAAAAATCGTTGTGGTTTTGATGCGTAGGTAAGAACGGTTCTTGCTAGAAGCCCGTAGCAGCCACGTAAAACTTGCAACAACAAAGTAGAGGACGTCTAACTTGTCTTTGCAGGACTTGTTGTGATGTGATATGGTCAAGACGTGATGATATATAAATTGTTGTATGAGATGATCATGTTTTGTAACAGTTATCGGCAACTGGCAGGAGCCATATGGTTGTCGCTTTATTGTATGAAATGCAATCACCATGTAATTACTTTATCACTAAGCGGTAGCGATAGTCGTAGAGCAATAGTTGGCGAGACGACAACGATGCTACGATGGAGATCAAGGTGTCAAGTCGGTGATGATGGTGATCATGACGGTGCTTTGGAGATGGAGATCAAAGGCACAAGATGATGATGGCCATATCATATCACTTATATTGATTGCATGTTATGTTTATCCTTTATGCATCTTATTTTGCTTAGTACGGCGGTAGCATTATAAGATGATCTCTCACTAAATTTCAAGGTATAAGTGTTATCCCTGAGTATGCACCGTTGCTACAGTTCGTCGTGCCGAGACACCACGTGATGATCGGGTGTGATAAGCTCTACGTTCACATACAACGGGTGCAAGCCAGTTTTGCACACGCAGAATACTCGAGTTAAACTTGACGAGCCTAGCATATGCAGATATGGCCTCAGAATACTGAGACCGAAAGGTCGAGCGTGAATCATATAGTAGAAATGATCAACATAGTGATGTTCACCATTGAAAACTACTCAATCTCACGTGATGATCGGACATGGTTTAGTTGATATGGATCACGTGATCATTTAGATGACTAGAGGGATGTCTATCTAAGTGGGAGTTCTTAAGTAATATGATTAGTTGAACTTTAATTTATCATGAACTTAGTACCTGATAGTATTTTGCATGTCTATGTTGTTGTAGATAAATGGCCCGTGCTACTGTTCCTTTGAATTTTAATGCGTTCCTAGAGAAAGTGAAGTTGAAAGATGATGGTAGCAACTACACGGACTGGGTCCGTAACTTGAGGATTATCCTCATTGCTGCACAGAAGAATTACGTCCTGGAAGCACCCCTAGGTGCCAAACCCACTGCAAGAGCAACTCTGGACGTTATGAACGTCTGGCAGAGCAAAGCTGATGACTACTCGATAGTTCAGTGTGCCATGCTTTACGGCTTAGAACTAGGACTTCAACGTCGTTTTGAACATCATGGAGCATATGAGATGTTCCAGGAGTTGAAGTTAATATTTCAAGCAAATGCCCGGATTGAGAGATATGAAGTCTCCAATAAGTTCTACGGCTGCAAAATGGAGGAGAATAGTTCTGTCAGTGAACATATACTCAGAATGTCTGGGTACCACAATCACTTGACTCAACTAGGAGTTAATCTTCCTGTTGATAGTGTCATTGACAGAGTTCTTCAATCACTACCACCAAGCTACAAAAGCTTCGTGATGAACTATAATATGCAAGGGATGGATAAGACAATTCCCGAGCTCTTCGCGATGCTAAAGGCTATGGAGGTAGAAATCAAGAAGGAGCATCAAGTGTTGATGGTTAACAAGACCACTAGTTTTAAGAAGAAGGGCAAAGGGAAGAAGGGGAACTTCAAGAAGAACGACAAGCAAGTTGCTGCTCAAGTGAAGAAGCCCAAGAAGAAGGGGAACTTCAAGAAGAACGATGCGCGTGGGAAATGGTTCCAAAGTCGATGTGATCGCGGTCGGCACACTACGTCTACATCTACCTTCGGGATTAGTTTTAGACCTAAAAATTGTTATTTGGTGCCAGCATTAAGCATGAACATTATATCTGGATCTTGTTTGATGTGAGACAGTTATTCATTTAAATCAAAGAATAATGGTTGTTCTATTTATATGAGTAATGTCTTTTATGGTCATGCACCCTTGATGATTGGTCTATTTTTATTGAATCTCGATAGTAGTGATACACATATTCATAGTATTGAAGCCAAAAGATACAAGTTTAATCATGATAGTGCAACTTTTTGTGGCACTCCCGTTTAGGTCATATTGGTGTAAAGTGCATGAAGAAACTCCATGCTGATGGGCTTTTGGAATCACTTGATTATGAATCACTTGATGCTTGCGAACCATGCCTCATGACTAAGACTCCGTTCTCCGGAACAATGGAGCGAGCAACAGACTTATTGGAAATAATACATACTGATGTATGCGGTCCAATGCGTGTTGATGCTCACGACGGGTATTGTTATTTTCTGACCTTCACAGATGATTTGAGCAGATATGGGTATATCTACTTGATGAAACATAAGTCTGAAACATTTGAGAATTTCAAAGAATTTCAGAGTGAAGTGGAAAATCATCATAACAAGAAAATAAAGTTTCTACGATCTGATCGTGGAGGTGAATATTTGAGTTATGAATTTGGTCTTCATTTGAAACAATGGGGAATAGTTTCGCAACTCTTGCCACCTGGAACACCACAGTGTAATGGTGTGTCCGAACGCCGTAACCGCACTTTATTAGATATGGTGCGATCTATGATGTCTCTTACTGATTTACCGCTATCGTTTTGGGGTTATGCTTTAGAGACGGCTGCATTCACGTTAAATAGGGCACCATCTAAATCCGTTGAGACGACACCATATGAACTGTGGTTTGGCAAGAAACCCAAGTTGTCGTTTCTTAAAGTTTGGGGCTGCGATGCTTATGTGAAAAGGTTCAACCTGATAAGCTCGAACCCAAATCGGAGAAATGTGTCTTCATAGGATACCCAAAGGAAACTGTTGGGAACATCTTCTATCACAGTTTCGAAGGCAAGATATTCGTTGCTAAGAATGGATCCTTTCCAGAGAAGGAGTTTCTCTCGAAAGAAGTGAGTGGGAGGAAAGTAGAACTTGATGAGGTAATTGTACCTTCTCCTGAATTGGAAAGTAGTCCATCACAGAAATTAGTTCCAGTGATTCCTACACCAATTAGTGAGGAAGCTAATGATGATGATCATGAAACTTCGGATCAAGTTATCAAGTTACTACTGAACCTCGTAGGTCAACCAGAGTAAGATCCGCACCAAAGTGGTACGGTAATCCTGTTCTGGAAGTCATGTTACTTGACCATGAGGAACCTACGAACTATGAGGAAGCGATGATGAGCCCAGGTTCCGTGAAATGGCTTGAGGGCATGAAATCTGAGATCGGATCCATGTATGAGAACAAAGTATGGACTTTGGTTGACTTGCCCGATGGTCGGCAAGCCATTGAAAATAAATGGATCTTCAAGAAGAAGACTGACGCTGATGGTAATGTTACTGTCTATAAAGCTCGACTTGTTGCGAAAGGTTTTCGACAAGTTCAAGGGATTGACTACGATGAGACCTTCTCACCCGTAGCGATGCTTAAGTCTGTCCGAATCATGTTAGCAATTGCCGCATTTTATGATTATGAAATTTGGCAAATGGATGTCAAAACTGCATTCCTGAATGGATTTCTGGAAGAAGAGTTGTATATGATGCAACCAGAATGTTTTGTCGATCCAAAAGGTGCTAACAAAGTGTGTAAGCTACAACGATCCATTTATGGACTAGTGCAAGCCTCTCGGAGTTGGAATATACGCTTTGATAGTGTGATCAAAGCATATGGTTTTATACTGACTTTTTGAGAAGCCTATATTTACAAGAAAGTGAGTGGGAGCTCTGTAGCATTTCTGATATTATATGTGGATGACATATTGTTGATCGGAAATGATACTGAATTTCTGAATAGCATAAAAGGATACTTGAATAAGAATTTTTCAATGGAAGACCTCGGTGAAGCTGCTTATATATTGGGCATCAAGATCTATAGAGATAGATCAAGACGCTTAATTGGACTTTCACAAAGCACATACCTTGATAAAGTTTTGAAGAAGTTCAAAATGGATCAGTCAAAGAAAGGGTTCTAGCCTGTGTTACAAGGTGTGAAGTTGAGTCAGACTCAATGCCCGACCACTGCAGAAGATAGAGAGAAAATGAAAGTCATTCCCTATGCCTCAGCCATAGGTTCTATCATGTGTGCAATGCTGTGTACCAGTCCTGATGTGTGCCTTGCTATTAGTTTAGCAGGGAGGTACCAAAGTAATCCAGGAGTTGATCACTGGACAGCAGTCAAGAACATCCTGAAATACCTAAAAATGACTAAGGATATGTTTCTCGTTTATGGAGGTGACAAAGAGCTCGTCGTAAATGGTTACGTCGATGCAAAGCTTTGACACTGATCCGGATGACTCTAAGTCACAAACCGGATACGTATTTATATTGAATGGTGGAGCTGTTAGTTCGTGCAGTTCGAAACAAAGCATCATGGTGGGATCTACGTGTGAAGCAGAATACATAGCTGCTTTGGAAGCAGCAAATGAAGGATTCTGGATGAAGGAGTTCATATCTGATCTAGGTGTCATACTTAGTGCATCGGGTCCAATGAAAATCTTTTGTGACAATATTGGTGCAATTGCCTTGGCAAAGGAATCCAGATTTCACAAGAGAACCAAGCACATCAAGAGACGCTTCAATTCCATCTGCGATCAAGTCAAGGAGGGAGACATAGCGATTTGCAAGATACATACACATCTGAATGTTGCAGACCCGTTGACTAAGCCTCTCTCACGAGCAAAACATGATCAACACCAAGAGTCCATGGGTGTTAGATTATTGACTCTAGTGCAAGTGGGAGACTGAAGAAAATATGCCCTAGAGGCAATAATAAAGTTGTTATTTATATTTCCTTATATCATGATAAATGTTTATTATTCATGCTAGAATTGTATTAACCGGAAACTTAGTACATGTGTGGATACATAGACAAACAAAGTGTCCCTAGTATGCCTCTACTTGACTAGCTCATTAATCAAAGATGGTTAAGTTTCCTAGCCATAGACATGTGTTGTCATTTGTTAAACGGGATCACATCATTAGAGAATGATGTGATGGACAATACCCATCCGTTAGCTTAGCATAATGATCGTTTAGTTTTTCTGCTATTGCTTTCTTCGTGACTTCTAAATGTTCCTCAGACTATGAGATTATGCAACTCCCGAATACCGGAGGAACACCTTGTGTGCTATCAAACATCACAACGTAACTGGTGTTGGGGAACGTAGTAATTTCAAAATTTTCCTACGCACACGCAAGATCATGGTGATGCATAGCAATGAGAGGGGAGAGTGTTGTCCATGTACCCTCGTAGACCGACAGCGGAAGCGTTATCACAACGCGGTTGATGTAGTCGTACGTCTTCACGATCCGACCGATCAAGTACCGAACGCACGGCACCTCCGAAATTCTACACACGTTCAGCTCGATGACGTCTCTCGAACTCCGATCCAGCCGAGTGTTGAGGGAGAGTTTCGTCAGCATGACGGCGTGGTGACGATGATGATGTTCCACCGACGCAGGGCTTTGCCTAAGCTCCGCAATAGTATTATCGAGGTGTAATATGGTGGAGGGGGGCACCGCACACGGCTAAAATATCGTATATCAAGTGTGTAGAGAGGTGCCCCCCTGCCCCCGTATATAAAGGAGCAAGGGGGAGGCCGGCTGCCCTAGGCGCGCCAAGGAGAGAGGGGGAGTCCTCCTCCTAGTAGGAGTAGGACTCCCCTTTCCTAGTCCTACTAGGAAAAGAAGGGGGGAAGGAAAGAGAGGGAGAGGGAGAGGGAAAGGGGGCTGCGCCCCCCTCTCCTAGTCCAACTAGGACTCCTCCTGGGAGGGGGCGCGCCACCTCCTGGCTGCTGCCCTCTCTCTCCCCTCAAGGCCCACCAAGGCCCAATACTTCCCCGGGGGGTTTCGGTAACCCTCCGGCACTCCGGTTTAATCCGAAACTTCTCCGGAACACTTCCGGTGTCCGAATATAGTCGTCCAATATATCAATATTTATGTCTCGACCATTTCGAGGCTCCTCGTCATGTCCGTGATCACATCCAGGACTCCGAACAACCTTCGGTACATCACAACATATAAACTCATAATATAACTGTCATCGTAACTTTAAGCGTGCGGACCCTTTGGGTTCGAGAACTATGTAGACATGACCGAGACACATCTTCGGTCAATAACCAATAGCGGGACCTGGATGCCCATATTGGCTCCCACATATTCTACGAAGATCTTTATCGGTCAGACCGCATAACAACATACGTTGTTCCCTTTGTCATCGGTATGTTACTTGCCCGAGATTCGATCGTCGGTATCTCGATACCTAGTTCAATCTCGTTACCGGCAAGTCTCTTTACTTGTTCCGTAATACATCATCCCGCAACTAACTCATTAGTCACAATGCTTGCAAGGCTTATAGTGATGTGCATTACCGAGTGGGCCCAGAGATACCTCTCCGACAATCGGAGTGACAAATCCTAATCTCGAAATACGCCAACCCAACAAGTACCTTTGGAGACACCTATAGAGAACCTTTATAATCACCCAGTTACGTTGTGACGTTTGGTAGCACACAAAGTGTTCCTCCGGTAAACGGGAGTTGCATAATCTCATAGTCATAGGAACATATATAAGTCATGAAGAAAGCAATAGCAACATACTAAACGATCGGGTGCTAAGCTAACGGAATGGGTCAAGTCAATCACGTCATTCTCCTAATGAGGTGATCCCGTTAATCAAATGACAACTCATGTCTATGGCTAGGAAACATAACCATCTTTGATTAACGAGCTAGTCTGGTAGAGGCATACTAGTGACACTCTTTTTGTCTATGTATTCACACATGTATAATGTTTCCGGTTAATACAATTCTAGCATGAATAATAAACATTTATCATGATATAAGGAAATATATAATACTTTATTATTGCCTCTAGGGCATATTTCCTTCAGTCTCCCACTTGCACTAGAGTCAATAATCTAGATTACATAGTAATGATCCTCACACCCATGGAGTCTTGGTGCTGATCATGTTTTGCTCGTGGAAGAGGCTTAGTTAACGGGTCTGCAACATTCAGATCCGTATGTATCTTGCAAACTTCTATGTCTCCCACCTGGACTAAATCCCGGATGGAATTGAAGCGTCTTCTGATGTGCTTGGTTCTCTTGTGAAATCTGGATTCCTTTGCTAAGGCAATTGCACCAGTATTGTCACAAAAGATTTTCATTGGTCCCGATGTACTAGGTATGACACCTAGATCGGATATGAACTCCTTCATCCAGACTCCTTCATTTGCTGCTTCCGAAGCAGCTATGTATTCCGCTTCACATGTAGATCCCGCCACGACACTTTGCTTAGAACTGCACCAACTGACAGCTCCATCGTTCAATGTAAATACGTATCCGGTTTGCGATTTCGAATCGTCCGGATCAGTGTCAAAGCTTGCATCAACGTAACCCCTTACGATGAGCTCTTTGTCACCTCCATAAACGAGAAACATATCCTTAGTCCTTTTCAGGTATTTCAGGATGTTCTTGACCGATGTCCAGTGATCCACTCCTGGATTACTTTGGTACCTCCCTGCTAAACTTATAGCAAGGGACACATCAGGTCTGGTACACAGCATTGCATACATGATAGAGCCTATGGCTGAAGCATAGGGAACATCTTTCATCTTCTCTCTATCTTCTGCAGTGGTCGGGCATTGAGTCTTACTCAATCTCACACCTTGTAGTACAGGCAAGAACCCTTTCTTTGCTTGATCCATTTTGAACTTCTTCAAAACTTTCTCAAGGTATGTGCTTTGTGAAAGTCCAATTAAGCGTCTTGATCTATCTCTATAGATCTTAATGCCTAATATATATGCAGCTTCACCGAGGTCTTTCATTGAAAAACTCTTATTCAAGTATCCCTTTATGCTATCCAGAAATTCTATATCATTTCCAATCAGTAATATGTCATCCACATATAATATCAGAAATGCTATCGGGCTCCCACTCACTTTCTTGTAAATACAGGCTTCTCCAAAAGTCTGTATAAAACCAAATGCTTTGATCACACTATCAAAGCGTTTATTCCAACTCCGAGAGGCTTGCACCAGTCCATAAATGGATCGCTGGAGCTTGCATACTTTGTTAGCTCCCTTTGGATCGACAAAACCTTCTGGTTGCATCATATACAACTCTTCTTCCAGAAATCCATTCAGGAATGCAGTTTTGACATCCATTTGCCAAATTTCATAATCATAAAATGCGGCAATTGCTAACATGATTCGGACAGACTTAAGCATCGCTACGGGTGAGAAGGTCTCATCGTAGTCAATCCCTTGAACTTGTCGAAAACCTTTCGCAACAAGTCGAGCTTTATAGACAGTAACATTACCATCAGCGTCAGTCTTCTTCTTGAAGATCCATTTATTTTCAATGGCTTGCCGACCATCGGGCAAGTCAACCAAAGTCCATACTTTGTTCTCATACATGGATCCCATCTCGGATTTCATGGCTTCAAGCCATTTTGCTGAATCTGGGCTCACCATCGCTTCTTCATAGTTCGTAGGTTCATCATGGTCTAGTAACATGACCTCCAGAACAGGATTACCGTACCACTCTGGTGCGGATCTTGATCTAGTTGACCTACGAGGTTCAGTAATAACTTGATCTGAAGTTTCATGATCACTATCATTAACTTCCTCACTAATTGGTGTAGGAGTCGCAGAAACTGATTTCTGCGATGATCTACTTTCCAATAAGGGAGCAGGTACAGTTACCTCATCAAGTTCTACTTTCCTCCCACTCACATCTTTCGAGAGAAACTCCTTCTCTAGAAAGGATCCATTCCTAGCAACGAATATCTTGCCTTCGGATCTGTGATAGAAGGTATACCCAGCAGTCTCTTTTGGGTATCCTATGAAGACACATTTCTCCGATTTAGGTTCGAGCTTATCAGGTTGAAGTTTCTTCACATAAGCATCGCAACCCCAAACTTTAAGATACGACAACTTTGGTTTCTTGCCAAACCATAGTTCATAAGGCGTCGTCTCAACGGATTTCGATGGTGTCCTATTTAGAGTGAATGCAGCCGTCTCTAAAGCATAAACCCAAAACGATAGCGGTAAATCAGTAAGAGACATCATAGATCGCACCATATCTAATAAAGTACGATTACGACGTTCGGACACACCATTACGCTGTGGTGTTCCGGGTGGCGTGAGTTGCGAAACTATTCCGCATTGTTTCAAATGTAGACCAAACTCGTAACTCAAATATTCTCCTCCATGATCAGATCGTAGGAATTTTATTTTCTTGTTACGATGATTTTCAACTTCACTTTGAAATTCTTTGAACTTTTCAAATGTTTCAGACTTATGTTTCATTAAGTAGATATACCCATATCTGCTCAAATCATCTGTGAAGGTGAGAAAATAACGATATCCGCCACGAGCCTCAATGTTCATCGGACCACATACATCTGTATGTATGATTTCCAATAAATCTGTTGCTCTCTCCATAGTTCCGGAGAACGGTGTTTTAGTCATCTTGCCCATAAGGCACGGTTCGCAAGTACCAAGTGATTCATAATCAAGTGATTCCAAAAGTCCATCAGTATGGAGTTTCTTCATGCGCTTTACACTATGACCTAAACGGCAGTGCCACAAATAAGTTGCACTGTCATTATTAACTCTGCATCTTTTGGCTTCGACATTATGAATATGTGTATCACTACTATCGAGATTCATTAAAAATAGACCACTCTTCAAGGGTGCATGACCATAAAAGATATTATTCATATAAATAGAACAACCATTATTCTCTGATTTAAATGAATAACCGTCTCGCATTAAACAAGATCCAGATATAATGTTCATGCTCAACGCTGTCACCAAATAACAATTATTTAGGTCTAATACTAATCCCGAAGGTAGATGTAGAGGTAGCGTGCCGACGGCGATCACACCGACTTTGGAACCATTTCCCACGCGCATCGTCACCTCGTCCTTAGCCAATCTTCGCTCAATCCGTAGCCCCTGTTTCGAGTTGCAAATATTAGCAACATAACCAGTATCAAATACCCAGGTGCTACTGCGATCATTAGTAAGGTACACATCAATAACATGTATATCACATATACCTTTGTTAACCTTGCCATCCTTCTTATCCGCCAAATACTTGGGGCAGTTCCGCTTCCAGTGACCAGTTTGCTTGCAGTAGAAGCACTCAGTTTCAGGCTTAGGTCCAGACTTGGGTTTCTTCTCCTGAACGGCAACTTGCTTGCTGTTCTTCTTGAAGTTCCCCTTCTTCTTTCCTTTGCCCTTTTTCTTGAAACTAGTGGTTTTACTGACCATCAACACTTGATGCTCCTTTTTGATTTCTACCTCCGCTGCCTTTAGCATTGCGAAGAGCTCGGGAATTGTCTTATCCATCCCTTGCATGTTATAGTTCATCACGAAGCTCTTGTAGCTTGGTGGCAGTGATTGAAGAATTCTGTCAATGACGCAATCATCCGAAAGTTGAACTCCCAGTTGAATCAAGTGATTATTATACCCAGACATTTTGAGTATATGCTCACTGACAGAACTATTCTCTTCCATCTTGCAGCTATAGAACTTATTGGAGACTTCATATCTCTCAATCCGGGCATTTGCTTGAAATATTAACTTCAACTCCTGGAACATCTCATATGCTCCATGACGTTCAAAACGTCGTTGAAGACCTGGTTCTAAGCCGTAAAGCATGGCACACTAAACTATTGCGTAGTCATCAGCTTTGCTCTGCCAGACGTTCATAACTTATGGTGTTGCTTTTGCAGGAGGCCTGGCACCTAGCGGTGCTTCCAGGACGTAATTCTTCTGTGCAGCAATGAGGATAATCCTCAAGTTACGGACCCAGTCCGTGTAATTGCTACCATCATCTTTCAACTTTGCTTTCTCAAGGAACGCATTAAAATTCAACGGAACAACAGCATGGGCCATTTATCTACAATTGACATAGACAAGCAAGATACTACCAGGTACTAAGTTCATGATAAATTCAAGTTCAGTTAATCATATTACTTAAGAACTCCCACTTAGATAGATATCCCTCTCATCATCTAAGTGATTACGTGATCCAAAGCAACTAAACCATGTCCGATTAACACGTGAGATGGAGTAGTTTCAATGGTGAACATCACTATGTTGATCATATCTACTATATGATTCACGCTCGACCTTTCGGTCTCTGTGTTCCGAGGCCATATCTGTATATGCTAGGCTCGTCAAGTTTAACCTGAGTATTCCGCGTGTGCAACTGTTTTGCACGCGTTGTATTTGAACTTAGAGCCTATCACACTCGATTAACACATGGTGTCTCAGCACGAAGAACTTTTGCAACGGTGCATACTCAGGGAGAACACTTTTATCTTGAAATTTTATTGAGAGATCATCTTATAATGCTACCGTCAATCAAACAAGATAAAATGCATAAAGGATTAACATCACATGCAATCAATATAAGTGATATGATATGGCCATCATCATCTTGTGCTTGTGATCTCCATCTCCGAAGCACCATGCTCGTGATCTCCATCTCCGAAGCACCGTCATGATCACCATCGTCACCGGCGCGACACCTTGATCTCCATCGTAGTATCGTTGTCGTCTCGCCAACTTATTGCTTTTACGACTATCGCTACCGCTTAGTGATAAAGTAAAACTATTACATGGCGATTGCATCTCATACAATAAAGCGACAACCATATGGCTCCTGCCAGTTGCCAATAACTCGGTTACAAAACATGATCATCTCATACAACAAATTATATCACATCATGTCTTGACCATATCACATCACAACATGCCCTGCAAAAACAAGTTAGACGTCCTCTACTTTGTTGTTGCATGTTTTACGTGGCTGCTACGGGCTTAGCAAGAACCGTTCTTACCTACGCATCAAAACCACAACGATAGTTTGTCAAGTTGGTGTTGTTTTAACCTTCGCAAGGACAGCGCGTAGCCACACTCGGTTCAACTAAAGTGAGAGAGACAGACACCCGCCGGTCACCTTTAAGCAACGAGTGCTCGCAACAGTGAAACCAGTCTCGCGTAAGCGTACGCGTAATGTCGGTCCGGGCCGCTTCATCTCACAATACCGCTGAACCAAAGTATGACATGTTGGTAAGCACTATGACTTATATCGCCCACAACTCACTTGTGTTCTACTCGTGCATAGCATCAACGCATAAAACCAGGCTCTGATACCACTGTTGGGGAACGTAGTAATTTCAAAATTTTCCTACGCACATGCAAGATCATGGTGATGCATAGCAACGAGAGGGGAGAGTTTTGTCCACGTACCCTCGTAGACCGACAGCGGAAGCGTTATCACAACGCGGTTGATGTAGTCGTACGTCTTCACGATCCGACCGATCAAGTACCGAACGCACGGCACCTCCGAAGTTCTACACACGTTCAGCTCGATGACGTCCCTCGAACTCCGATCCAGCCGAGTGTTGAGGGAGAGTTTCGTCAGCACGACGGCGTGATAACGATGATGATGTTCCACCGACGCAGGGCTTCGCCTAAGCTCCGCAACAGTATTATCGAGGTGTAATATGGTGGAGGGGGGCACCGCACACGGCTAAAATATCGTATATCAAGTGTGTAGAGAGGTGCCCCCCTGCCCCCGTATATAAAGGAGCAAGGGGGAGGCCGGCTGCCCTAGGCGCGCCAAGGAGAGAGGGGGAGTCCTCCTCCTAGTAGGAGTAGGACTCCCCTTTCCTAGTCCTACTAGGAAAAGAAGGGGGGAAGGAAAGAGAGGGAGAGGGAGAGGGAAAGGGAAAGGGGGCTACGCCCCCTCTCCTAGTCCAACTAGGACTCCTCCTGGGAGGGGGCGCGCCACCTCCTGGCTGCTGCCCTCTCTCTCCCCTCAAGGCCCACCAAGGCCCAATACTTCCCCGGGGGGTTCCGGTAACCCTCCGGCACTCCGGTTTAATCCGAAACTTCCCCGGAACACTTCCGGTGTCCGAATATAGTCGTCCAATATATCAATCTTTATGTCTCGACCATTTCGAGGCTCCTCGTCATGTCTGTGATCACATCCAGGACTCCGAAAAACCTTCGGTACATCAAAACATATAAACTCATAATATAACTGTCATCATATCTTTAAGCGTGCGGACCCTTTGGGTTCGAGAACTATGTAGACATGACCGAGACACCTCTCCGGTCAATAACCAATAGCGGGACCTGGATGCCCATATTGGCTCCCACATATTCTACGAAGATCTTTATCGGTCAGACCGCATAACAACATACGTTGTTCCCTTTGTCATCGGTATGTTACTTGCCCGAGATTCGATCGTCGGTATCTCGATACCTAGTTCAATCTCGTTACCGGCAAGTCTCTTTACTCGTTCCGTAATACATCATCCCGCAACTAACTCATTAGTCACAATGCTTGCAAGGCTTATAGTGATGTGCATTACCGAGTGGGCCCAGACATACCTCTCCGACAATCGGAGTGACAAATCCTAATCTCGAAATACGCCAACCCAACAAGTACCTTTGGAGACACCTGTAGAGCACCTTTATAATCACCCAGTTACGTTGTGACGTTTGGTAGCACACAAAATGTTCCTCCGGTAAACGGGAGTTGCATAATCTCATAGTCATAGGAACATGTATAAGTCATGAAGAAAGCAATAGCAACATACTAAACGATCGGGTGCTAAGCTAACGGAATGGGTCAAGTCAATCATGTCATTCTCCTAATGAGGTGATCCCGTTAATCAAATGACAACTCATATATATGGCTAGGAAACATAACTATCTTTGATTAACGAGCTAGTCTGGTAGAGGCATACTAGTGACACTCTGTTTGTCTATGTATTCACACATGTATAATGTTTCCGGTTAATACAATTCTAGCATGAATAATAAACATTTACCATGATATAAGGAAATATATAATACTTTATTATTGCCTCTAGGGCATATTTCCTTCAACTGGGTGATTATAAAGATGCTGTAGAGGCGTTTCCGATGGTGTTTTTTGAGTTGGCATAGATCGAGATTAGGATTTGTCACTCCGTGTATCGGAGAGGTATCTCTAGGCCCTCTTGGTAATGCTCATCACTATAAGCCTTGCAAGCAATGTGACTAATTGAGTTAGTTACGGGATGACGTATTATGGAACGAGTAAAGAGACTTGCCGGTAACAAGATTGAACTAGGTATGATGATACCGGCGATCGAATCTCGGGCAAGTAACATACCGATGACAAAGGGAACAACGTATGTTGTTATGTGGTTTGACCGATAAAGATCTTCGTAGAATATGTAGGAGCCAATATGAGCATCCAGGTTCCTCTATGGGTCATTGACCGGAGATGTGTCTCGGTCATGTCTACATAGTTCTCGAACCCGTAGGGTCCGCACGCTTAATGTTCGATGACGATTTGTATTATGAGTTTCGTGTTTTGATGAACCGAAGTTTGTTCGGAGTCCCGGATGAGATGACAGACATGACGAGGAGTCTCGAAATGGTCGAGAGGTAAAGATTCATATATTGGAAGGTTGTATTCGGACATCGGATTGGTTCCGAGTGATTCGGACATTTATTCGGAGTACCGGAAGGTTTTCGGAACCCCCCGGGGGAAGATTGGGCCTACATGGGACATAGGGAAGAGGGGAGGCAGCCCACAAGGGGCAGCCGCGCCCCCTCCCTATAGGGAGTCCTAATTGGACTAGGGAGGGGGCACGCCCCCCTTTCCTTCTCCCTCTCTCTCCCTTCCCTTTTCCCTCTCCCGTGGAAGGAAGGAGGGGGGGGGGGCGAATCCTACTTGGACTCCTCCAAGTAGGACTTCCCCCTGTGAGAGGGTCGGCCTCCTCCTCCTCCCCCCTTTATATACGTGGGAGGGGGGCACCCCAAAGGCAGACCAAGTCTTCTCTTAGCCGTGTGCGGTGCCCCCCTCCACAGTTACACACCTCGGTCATATCGTCATAGTGCTTAGGTGAAGCTCTGCGCCGGTAACTTCATCAACACCGTCGCCACACCGTCTTGCTGACGGAACTCTCCCTCGGCCTCAGCTGGATCAAGAGTTCGAGGGATGTCACCGAGCTGAACGTGTGCTGATCGCTGAGGTGCCGTATGTTCGGTACTTGGATCGGTTAAATCGCGAAGACGTTCGACTACATCAACCGCGTTACTAAACGCTTCCGCTTTCGGTCTACGAGGGTACGTGGACACACTCTCCCCGCTCGTTGCTATGCATCTCCTAGATAGATCTTGCGTGATCGTAGGCAATTTTTTTGAAATACTGCGTTCCCCAACATCTTTAAGGCCCAGAAGACGTGGCCGAAGAAGACCGAAGACATCGGCATCGACAGCGAGAATCCGGCCACTCCGGTAAGTGTATGATTCCCGAACATACCTTTGGTCCATAAATCCTTAGGCATAACGGGTTCTCCGTCCCTCTCACAGGGCTGGATAGCGAAGGCGGACCGGATCAAGTGTCCGGCGCCGCTGCCTGAAGATCCGGCCACACCCCAGCTCACGAAGATGCTGGTTCCGGCGCCCTATCAGGCGCCGGAGAAGAAGGCCAAGAAGAAGAGCAAGGAGGCTAAGGGCGGCCTCCGCTGTAAGGGTACTTCGGACACAGTGTCCAGAGAGACCGAAGTCCCCTCCTCCCACGGGGGAGATGAAGACGAAGAGGAGGAGGAGGAGGAGGAAAGTGATTCTCCCCTCAAGGGGAGGAGAAAGAAAAGGGCAGCCTCCACAGACCCGGAGGAGGGGGTGTCCAAGAGGGGGAAGATAACCCTCTCGGGTGGTTCGGATTCGGGTGCCGAACACATCCCCAAGAGGTGCCCCAGGGCAAAGCCCCTGGCCACATCGTAAGTATCAAAGGATACTTTAAAAATATCCGGTCTTTTATGTTTTCTATATAACATATTATGTTGTGTGTATTTTAGTCCTGCTCGCGACCTCCCCAATCCATCGATATCTGAGGGGAGCTCTCTGGCACCGGAGATGGTGGAGAGAGAGACGCCTCCGCCAGCCTCTCCGCCCATCATCACGGATGACACCAAGGTGTTGTCCCGACGGACCTCTCCAGGCCGCAGAGAGGTGGGCAAGGCGACCGAAACGGCGCCCGATGGTAATACCTCGGCTGCCAAAGACATGGGGGGGGGTGCGACCCCCATGGCGACCGATGGCAGGGGACTTGACCAGTCCGGCCCCCAGCCGGACATCCTTCCGGAGACCCATGCGGCTCCGGAAGCGGGCGAGCAGCCCCCTTTGAAGGAGGGGGGAGCATCAGCTCCGGCGGTGACTTTCACTAATCCGGAGGCGCCGAATGCTCTGGTGGAAGCACTACAACATGCTGCCATTGTGGAGGAGCACCGCACCCTGATGGGTTCGGTGGTCGAGAAGGTTCAGTCCGCCAAGAGCGGGCTGAACGAAGCCTTCACCAGCCTACTAACATGCTTCGAGGTATGCGACATAATACTCTTAGACGCTTTTCATATGAAGGAAATATACCTGTATCTAGGTAGTAGCCCCTGAGACTCTGTTCGGTTTTGAAAAAGGCCGAACAGAGGATCAAGTAGTATTCGGTAGAGGTGACGTACTTATCTATTTTATAATAGGCTTCCCTATTGGCGGCAACCGCCCAGGCCGGTGAAGTTTCCAACCTCAATCAAAGACTGAAGCTGGCTGATGATGAGATCGACCGCGTTAACAAGCGGTTCAATGAGGCGTATGTGCGCATTTGGAAAAGAGTTTGATCATATATATTAAAGGGATATCCAAAGTCAGAGGGTAACGCATGTACTGCTCTGATTATGGGTGCATGTAGCGCGGCCGAGGTCGAGTCCCTCAAGAGAGCCCTTGCCCAAGCCAAGGAGAAGGTGAAGGCAAGCAAGGCGGCCGCTGACAAAGCGGCTGCGGATTTAAAGGGCGAACAGGTCGTCCGCCGCCAGCATGAGGAGAGGGTGACCGAGGTAGAGCAAGAGATGAAGGACGCCTACGGCAGGTGCGAGGCCTTGGAGGAGAAGAGTACGGCCTAGGCGGCCGATCTCGCCAAGGCCCTCCAAGAGGCCAAAGAGGCGCGCACCGAATCCCGGAGCGCTCGGGAAGAGATCCGGCAGGTCGAACAGATAGCGGCTGGTAAGCCCTTTCTCTTGCAGAGTCTATTTGGAGGTCAAAGATATGCCTTGCTCACTCGACTTTGGAGTTCTCTAGATGCCTTCGCGGATCTTCCGAGGAGTGATGCCGACGCCGCACAGTTCTTCCGAGCACAGGAGGGGAACTCAACGGAGAAGCTCTCCATGAAAGCACCAATGTCGGTGTCAAAACCGGCCGATCTCGGGTAGGGGGTCCCGAACTGTGCGTTTGAGGATCGAAGGTAACATGAGACAAAGGGGACACGATGTTTACCCAGGTTCGGGCCCTCTTAATGGAGTTAAACCCTACTTCCTGCTTGATTAACTTTGATGAGCATATGGGTTACAAGAGTTGATGTACCTCGAGATCGTAATGGCTAAACCCTAGATGTCTAGCCTATATGAATTCTGATAGCCTCTACGGACTAAACCCTTCGTTTTATATAGACACCGGAGGGGCCTAGGGTTGTACAGAGTCGGCCTGCAGAAGAAGGAAATTACATATCCGGACGCCAATCTTGTCATCCACGCATAGGAGAGTCCCATCCGCACACGGGGGAAGGCCTTCTACCTTGTATCTTCACGACCCATGAGTTCGGCCCATATCACATAGCCCGGATACCCGAGGACCCCCTAATCCAGGACTCCCTCAGCTGCCAAGGTAGGAGAACCACCTTTCACTATAATTGTTAATGAGGGCAAGATTAATCCGGCGAGTACCCTGAGAGTGAGGATTTATGTGGATGTAAATACACCGCTTGTCAGGTTTGTGTCGATAACACTCAGAGAGCGGAAGAAATACCATGTCTTCTATGACAAGTTGTCGGATTTCTGCTACTTCTGTGGCTTAATGAGACACAAAATGGAGGAATGCGGGGATGGAATTCATGACCCACATACATGCGAGTGGGGAGAGTGTCTCTTATGGAATTCTGAACAACCGGTGTTTGCTACATGAGGAAGAGGGAGTATGGAGGGTCAGGGAAGAGGAGGTAGAACCGGAGGGAGGGGTGCAAGAGGTGGAAGACAGGGGACAGGAGGTCATGAAGGAAGTACAAGGAGGGTGCTACTGAGCAAGAGTTTTCCAATATGGACCATACTCCTCAGGACCCAACCTCAACCGAAAATCCAAATGCACGCAAGAGGCTCATTCTAGCAGATGAATCGGTCAATATACAAGGACAAACCTTACCAAATATGTCTGGGAAGGTGGCTGGGACAGTGCTCTTATTGGAGAATGGAGGGGGAGATTCAACCCAAGAGGCGTCTAGTACCCCTGGGAAAGCTCCAATAGTGAAGAGGAGAAGGTATGATGGTGTAGCGGAGCCAGGAGATATGGATGCAACCAGTTAGGCGGCCTCCTCCGAGGAGGACCGCCGAGCCCAATGAGGACCCTCTGTTGGAACTGCCGCGGGATTGGCGATCGTGTGGCAGTTCGAGAGCTTCGCGATCTAGTGGAGGCTTGTGCATCGATGTTGCTTTGCATTGTGGAGACACAGCTCACGAAGTATCGGGTGGAAGTTTTGGCTGGTAGTCTAGGTTTTTCTGGCTGCTTGGAGTAGATAGTAGTGGTAGGAGTGGAGGCTTGTGTTTGTTTTGGAAGAATAATGTGGATCTTGAAAAAAACTTATTACCAACTAGATCATGATTGGCGCGCGTTGCTGCGCCTGTCTATTTTCCAAATATATTGATAGTAATTTTTACAAATATATAGAAATGGAAGAAATAAATTCCTATTTTTAGTGAAAGAACTTCTGAACCATCATGTAGGCGAACCAAATATTTATCACTTTTGGTAACTGTCATCTTCTACAATTTGCATGTCATGTTGGCCATGCTCTTTCTTTTAGATGATATTGGCCATTCTCTTGGTTTCATGTCTACCAAGATTTTTGTAGCATCTCATAAATTGGATCATAAATGTACAACTCAACATTTATAACTACCAATGTGCCAAAAGGTGGTCATAGAAGGAAAATGAAGCCAAATGGCATTCTATGATACTGACTACTGTACCAATCTTGACAAAACTTCTCGGCAAGATACGGTAAAATGACATCCTTACAAAGTCATGTTTCCCGCAGTTGCATACATGTAAAGGACATAAGCAATACCATTAGAGGATGGAGTATTTGATACTACTAAGTAGCAGATGCATTAGTCAATGGGCCTGTCGAAAGCTTCCCAGCGATCTCAGTGCTGAAATCCTGTATATTTGTATAGAAAATAAAAACAGTAATAATACATATATTAAACCAAAATGCAACAATGACCTTTCTGTTCTGATCAATACCAAAAAATATATATGAAATTTTAGTATAAATAACAATAGTCAAAGACACTTCAAAAATATTACTTCCTCCATTCACAAATATAAGATGTTTTAGATATTTCAATATGGACTACATACTGTGACGCCCCCGATTCAATCGTACACTAATCATGCACGCAAACGTGTACGATCAAGATCAGGGACTCACGGGAAGATATCATAACACAACTCCAAAAACATAAATAAGTCATACAAGCATCATAATACAAGCCAGGGGCCTCGAGGGCTCGAATACAATTGCTCGATCATAGACGAGTCAGCGGAAGCAACAATATCTGAGTACACACATAAGTTAAACAAGTATGCCTTAAGAAGGCTAGCACAAACTGGGATACAGATCGAAAGAGGCGCAGGCCTCCTGCCTGGGATCCTCCTAAACTACTCCTGGTCGTCGTCAGCGGCCTCCACGTAGTAGTAGGCACCTCCGGTGTAGTAGGAGTCGTCGTCGACGGTGGCGTCTGGCTCCTGGGCTCCAGCATCTGGTTGCGACAACCAGGTAGAAAGGAAGGGGGGAAAAGAGGGAGAAAAGCAACCGTGAGTACTCATGCAAAGTACTCGCAAGCAAGGAGCTACACTACATATGCATGGGTATATGTGTAAAGGGCCATATCGGTGGACTGAACTGCAGAATGCCAGAATAAGAGGGGGATAGCTAATCCTGTCGAAGACTACGCTTCAGGCCACCTCCATCTTGCAGCATGTAGAAGAGAGTAGAGGGTAAGTTCACCAAGTAGCATCGTATAGCATAATCCTACCCGGCGATCCCCTCCTCGTCGCCCTGTTAGAGAGCGATCACCGGGTTATATCTGGCACTTGGAAGGGTGTGTTTTATTAAGTATCCAGTTCTAGTTGTCATAAGGTCAAGGTACAACTCCGGGTCATCCTTTTATCGAGGGACACGGCTATTCGAATAGATAAACTTCCCTGCAGGGGTGCACCACATAACCCAACACGCTCGATCCCATTTGGCCGGACACACTTTCCTGGGTCATGCCCGGCCTCGGAAGATCAACATGTCGCAGCCCCACCTAGGCACAACAGAGAGGTCAGCACGCCGGTCTAAATCCTATGGCGCAGGGGTCTGGGCCCATCGCTCATTGCACACCTGCACGTTGCGAGGGCGGCCGGAAGCAGACCTAGCCTAGCAGGCGTTCCAGTCCAATCCGGCGCGTGCCGCTCAGTCGCTGACGTCACGAAGGCTTCGGCTGGTACCACGACGACGAGTGCCCATAACTGTTCCCGCGTAGTTGGTTAGTGCGTATAGGCTAGTGGCCAGACTCAGATCAAATACTAAGATCTCGTTAAGCGTGTTAATTGAAGTATCCGCGAACGCGGACTAGGGCCAGGACCACCTCTCTCCTAGGTGGTCTCAACCTGCCCTGTCGCTCCGCCACAAATAACAGTCGGGGGCCGTCGGGAACCCAGGCCCACCTCTACCGGGATGGAGCCACCTGCCCCTTCAGCCCCCATCTCCGAACAATATCATAAGTAATGTAACAGTATCAAGTATATAGCATATGCCCGTGATCACCTCCCGAAGTGATCACGGCCCAGTAGTATAGCATGGCAGACGGACAAGAGTGTAGGGCCACTGATGGAACACTAGCATCCTGTACTAAGCATTAGGATTACAGGTAAGGGTAACAACTGTAGCAACAATGACAGGCTATGCAGCGGAATAGGATAAACCAAAGCAGTAACATGCTACACTACTCTAATGCAAGCAGTAGAGAGAAGGAATAGGCGATATCTGGTGATCAAGGGGGGGGGGCTTGCCTGGTTGCTCTGGCAAGGAGGGTCAACACCGTAGTCGAATTGGGGGTCGCCGGCAGTCTCGGGGTCTACGAAAAGAAGTAACGGAGGGGGAACACAATAAATAACAAAGCAATCAAAGCATCACAAAGCGTAACGTGGCAATACGCGGTGCTAGGTGTGCCCTAACGCGGTAGGAGGTGATACCGACGAAGGGGGGAAACATCCGGGAAAGTATCCCCGGTGTTTCGCGTTTTCGGACAAATGAACCGGAGGGGGAAAGTTGCGTGTTCACTGTGCTAGAGATGTGTGGCGGACGAAGGGCTACATATTCGGATTCGTCTCGTCGTTCTGAGCAACTTTCATGTATAAAGTATTTTCATCCGAGTTACGGATTATTTAATATTAATTTTTAAAGTTTTTAATTCATTTTTAGGAATTATTTTAATTCGATTTAAATAGTAAAATGCTATGTGTACACAGCAGAGGCCAGCCACAGCCTATGACATGTGGGGCCAGGGGACCCAGTTGAGCCAGTCAACTATTGGCTGGTCAACCGTGTAGTACATGTGGGACACGCATGTCATTCTCTCTAGTAATTTCAACACTGATTTAATATTTATACCTAGTAGTGGACCATCTGTCACTGTCTAATCGATTTTAGTTATTTAGTTAATTTAACAGATGGACCCACATGTGATACTTTGTAATTATGTTAACTTAATTAAATGGAATAATTGCCTAGGGGTCCTACCCGTCAGTGCCTCATGGGCTCATCAACAGAGCCATTTAGTCCCTAATAGACAGGGACGGGACAACCGGCCGGGGTTAGCCGTCAGCGACCTTCCCGAGCGGCGGAGACTCGCCGGAGGTCCACGGGAGCGGCGGACGAGGGCAACAGAAGATACCCTGTAGTCGCGCGCATCTAGGGAGCTTCGCAGCAGGCGTTGGAGTTGCCGGAATCGTCAGGAACGACAAGTCCCGCGGTGGTGGAACCATGGCTTGCTCCGAGGTGGTGCACGGGCGCGACACGGGCGTGTGTGGGCACGGCTGGTGGCGGTGAGCGCGAGCACCCAACGAGTTCTGTGGTGTGGCGAAATTCGGCAACTGAGAAACGGAAAGGGGGAACAGGGGATCGAGGGGGGCCTCACATCGAGCGGTAGGGGAGGTCCGCGAGCTCGGGGGAGGTCGTGGCGGGTCGGAGAGGTGGCCGACGAGGCGCAGGCGCCGGTGATGAAGCGGTCGGGCAGGGGCGACCAACATCGGCGGGTGCGCAGAGGAGCAGTAGCGAGTTGCGGGCGAGCGCCCACGTGCGCCGGCAGGCGCTGGCCACGGCCTGGTGCGGCCATGGGAGGCACGGGGCACGGGCGGCGCCAGCGACAGGGGGCGTGCGGCAGGGGCGGGGCCGGCGGTCGTGCAGGTCGAAGGAGGAGGCGGCGATGCGAGGGGGTCGGAGGTGAGTAGCTCGCCAACCAGAAGAGCGGGAGAGCGGCAGAGGTGGTCGGAGCACGGCAAGGAGGGCGCGTGTGAGCAGGATCGGGCGCGGGGTCTCTTGCTCCTCTCTGCTCTCTTCCTGGCGGCGTGAGGAGGGACGATGGGATCGAAGGGGTGGAGTGGGGATCGCGAGGTGAGGGGCTAGGGTTAGATAGGGAGGCGGCTGGGCTGGGCCTAGTAGGCCGGCCGGTGGCCTAAGGTCCAGGGGGATGGGGGGTTTTCCCTTTTCACTCTCTCCCTCTCTTTATTATCTCTGTTTTGTATTTCTCTGCTGTTTTTCATTTAGTTTTGCTAGCAAACGATTTTTGTTTAACACGAAATCCTACTCATCATTTCTAGTCAACACCACAAGGTGGCACAAAAAGTTTGAGGTCAAATGGAGCCGTTCAAATATTTGTTTAGTATCTAAAAGCATTTAAGTAATTGTTTTACCGTTGTTTTATCTACTATTGTGTATTTAAATATTTTATTTAATTATGAGTTCTTCGCCATAACTGCTTACGATTTATTTGACACCTCCCGAACATTTTTGTTTTAACATTTGAAAACCTTTGTTGTTTGCCTTTAAATCTGAATTTGAATTCGAATCGTTTGAACTAACATGAGATTAGTAACAGTAATCGTGGTGACGTGGCATCATTAACAGTGGTTCACTGTAGTTTAATTATCCGGGCGTCACACATACAGACTCAAATGAGTGAACAAACACTCTAAACATGTCTATATATATCCGATTCAAAAAAAAGGTAGACCATCTTATACTCCCTCCGTTCCAAAATATAAGTCTTTTTAAAGATTCCACTATGGACTACATATGGATATATATAGACATACTTTAGAGTGTAGATTCACTCATTTTGCTCTGTATGTAGTCCGTGATGGAATCTCTAAAAAGATTTATATTTAGGAACGGAGGAAGTATTTGTCAACGGAGGGAGTACTTAGTGAGCTGTGTGGCTGCACTTGGTCGCAGCAGCCCCAGTCTCCCATCGAATCTGATGAACGGGAAGATGAACATATGTGAGGACTAAACTGGACTAAACTAAAGATGCAACACAAAGGCTAATATTAAGATAATTTTGTACACATCCAGATAAGATGCAACAATGCCCTATGCTCATGAAAGGTCACTGTAATATGTTTCGAAGAAGAAAAGCATATGAAGTAGCGGAAATCCAACTCGGTGCCCAGGCTCATCTGCTCCCACTCAGAAAAAAATAAAATTAAATACTAGAAAAATTCAAAAAAATCCAACTTTTTTGGGTGGTAGATAATTTGATGCGTGAGGTCCGCTCTGAATTTCAACCTATTTGGACATCTAAGCAGCTCTCGGCAAAAAAGACAAATCGGGTCAGAACAGTACATGAACAGTAAACATTTTTACAGACCCCGATTTTATCTTTTTTGCCGAGAGCTGCTCAGATGTGCAAATGAGTTGAAATTTGGAGCGGACCTCACGCATCAAATTATCTACCACCCAAATCTTTTTGGAATTTTTTGAAATTTTCTAGCATTTGTTTTGATTTTTTTTTCTGAGAGGGGGTGCAGATGAGCCCGGGAGCAGAAACTGGTAGCAGAAATCCAACTCGGTGCCATTTGGCAAGAATCCCAAGAAAATGTAAGACATCTTTATTCTAAAAATGTAATGTAAGGAAAAGATAATTCTAGAAATGAAAGGATAATACAAATTGAACAACTATTCATCCAAATACCTTAAGAACGAAGAGAATGTTTATTGCAAATACAAATGTAAGAAGAAAAAAGAGATTCCTAAAATGTTTTTATTCCAAATTACAATGTTAATAGTTTGGCAAATCATTATCGTACGACAAAGTTAGAGATTTTTCCTATTTGTACATAGTTATTATACAGACCTAATCTTCAGATTGCAAATGCTAGCACAGTTTTATTTTCCAACTATATAACATAATCAATTACGCGATATGGAGTTAGTGGACATATTTTCCAGCCATAGCCTCTCTGAACTAACCATTTCAATCAAAAATAATGATTACCTTACATCGTATCAAAGCCAACACAAATGTGTTTCACCGGAAGAATTTTTTTCCTGCTATCAGTGATTAAACAGATCATATTGTAGATTCCACCATATGTACAACATACGAAGTTGAATTATGAAAGAAGAAGGCCATGCATTGGTAGTACTTAAGTCAAAATTAATTTCAATCCTTTGTATTCAGGAATCCTCATCTCCGATTAAATACATTGCCATGTCATCTTTTTCATTGATTCGTAAGTTTTTTCATTTTCGTTGTTACCTAGACCCTAGCCCCAAATCCACAAGCTAAATCACATGAGCGAAACCAGGTGGAATCCAACAAACGCAATCCGGACTAAGATCCAACAGTAAACGGAAAAATGACAAGATGAAGCAAGCAAGAAGAGTTTTCGCACCAGTAGGCTAGCAGAAGCAAAGCAACATACCTCATGCTCAATTATGTGGCTCTCCTTTTGGCTACACGATGAATGCGATGTGACATTGACTGATGGTCACGATTGGGACGTACAGGTGTTTTCGATCTCTGATCACCAGTTCCAATGAATGTGAGGATGTCTTTGAACATGACTCACTTCAAGGAATCAAAATAGCAACATCAAATCAGAAATTAAGAATTAAGAAAGAACAGAAAAACTAATCTTCACCCTTTGCGTCCCTAGAAAAGTCTCGCTCAGGTATAGTCTTGGCGCGGCTGAATTCTTGCCTTGCGGACCTGACACTGCCTTTCGCGCTGTTATAGCTCCCACGAAAACGTAGAATCGAGCAGGGGGTGGATGGGGGGCTAGGGTTCTTCTACAGCGAACAAAAGAGAGTTGGGGGTGCGGGGATGGGGCTTACATGTGGCAGTGGCGACATGACCCAGAGTCGCCGGCTCCGCCGCCGGCGCGATTAGGGCTACCAAGGACCTGCGAGAGAGAGGGGAAAGGGTTGAGGCGAGCGAGCTATCGTGGGAGAAAGAGAGATGGGGCGTCGTACATGTGGCAGTGGCAACATCACCCGCCGCCGGACAGATAGGGTGCACCGTCGCCATGAGAGCCATGACTGATCGATCCATCTGCTCCTCTTTCTCTCGCAGCAACCGTCCGCATCGGCCTCTCACCTCCTGCGCAGCGCCGAATCCCCTTCTTTCTCTCGCGGGCGCAACGTCGGATCCCATTCTCCTTTCTCTCGCTGACGCAGCAACCGAGCAGTTTCTACATTTTGTTTTAGGGTATAGTACATGCCCAGTAGGCCCAATTGAACGCAAGAGGCCCAAAAAAGCCACCGAAGCAGCGGCCCGAAAAACTAGCCCAGCCTGATGCGCGAGTTAGCCTGCACACGAGATTTAGGTGGGACTAACAACGAATCCGACGGCCAAAAACGACTAAAAGTTGCGATCCAACGAATAGAAATGCTGATGGCCTGAGAGGGCTAGGAGGGTGCTTAGTTGTAATGCATCTCAATATCACATTGACTCGATAGTTGAAGAATAGGGCGAAGACCTGTTCCTTAATGTGGATCTTGAACATTTTTTCTGGTCGTTTTGAAGAATATTTTTTTTCTGTTTTAAGTTTTTTTCCCTTTGAAAGACAATTCAGGATTTAAAATAGTTGCCGATTTACGAAAATAACGTTTCTGAATTCAAAAAATGTGCATGGTTTGAAAAAATGTTTGTGAACTGATAAATACTCACGGTTTCAAAAAATGTTCATCTACTAAAAAAATATTCACAATATCAAGCAATGTACATGGATTTCCAAAAAAATTGTCCATCAATTTTTATTATTTTTCACAATAATAAAGATGTTCACAAATTTTGAAAACAGTTCCCAAATTTTAAAAACTGTTCACAAAACTAAAACAATGTTCACGTCATCAAAAAGTATTCATGAACTAAAAAAATATTCTTCAAAAACCAAAAATGTTCCTGAATTTTCTAAATTGTTCCCAATTTAGAAAATGTCCACCGGTTCAAAAAAACTGTTCACGTGTTCCAAAAAATGTACACAAGTTCAAAAATATCCATGAATTTGAACAAAAATCAGGGTTTGAAAAAATGATAACGTATTTACTAATATTCTTTATTTGAAAAAAATGTTTGGAATTTCAAAAAATGTTCACAAATTTTAAAAACATTACATGGATTTAAAAAATGTACATGAATTTCCAAATATTGTTCATCAAATTTTTTATTTTTCACAATATTCAATTTTATTTCAGGAATTTGACAACTGTTCCCAAATTTCAAACAATGGTCATGGATTCAAAAGGTATTCATCAGCTGAAAAAATGTTCTTCAAAACCAGAAAATGTTTCCCAATTCCTAAAATTGTTCCCAAATTCTTTTAAATGTTCTCCGGTTCAAAAAATTGTTCATGTGTTCGAAAAATATTAACAATTTCAAAAAATGTCCGTGAATTAAAAAATGTTCAAAATTGTTAAAATATGTTCACCTTTTTAACAAATGTTCATGATTTCAAAAAATGTTAATGTATTTGCAGATTGTTAATGATTTGAAAACTGTCTACGATTTCAAAATATGTTCACAAATTGAAAATACGTTTACAAATTTAAAATGAAAAAGGAAGAAACATGTGCCCCAAACACTAGCGACATCCTATGTCTCGGTTTTTGAGAAATAGAAGGATGTCTCGCTACAGGCAGCCGTCCAACTGGGACGGCCCAACCCGGTCAAGTCTATAACACGTTTTTCAATTTCAGTCTTTTTTACAATTTTGCATTTTATTTGTTTACATTTTCATGTATTTCGAACTTTTCAGAACATATCAACTATAAAATTAAATTTACATACAAAAGTTTAAAATATGTGGATTGCGCATTAGAAAAATGCAAAACGGATATAGGAAATATTTCTAATATATACGAAAATTGTATAAAGTGTATTAAAAATCATGTATTTAAAAAATGTAGCAAATATATTTAAAATGGTTCTTTTGTATAAAAAATGTATAATGTATACAGAAAAATTACTATGAGCATAAAAAAATAGAAATAAAAAAAATTTGTTTAAAAAAAGGTTAATCACATATTTCAAAATTGTTAAGTGTGCCTATAAAATATGGTCTCGATGTATAGAAAAACATACAATGTCTATCTAAAAAGGTAGACGTAAAAAATAATATATTTTCGAAAATGATCATGTATTTGGAAAATATTAAATGTGTATTAAAAATGTTCCTAATGTATAATGTGTATGCAAAAAACTAGACATAAAAATATATTTTTATATAATTTTAATCATGTATTTTTAAAATGTGAAAAGTTTATAAAAAATATGTATTATGTTTATGGAAAAAGGTAGACATAAAATATATAAGGTTTCAAAAATGTTATTTCTATTACTTGTATTTTTGTGTTGTCTGTACTATCATTATGTTTGATGAATAGGTCGATGTTTTCCCGAAAAGAAAAACCTAACTACTGTGTCATAGGTAAAATAAAAAAAATAGATAAAATTTAAATGAAACACTAAAACTGCGACGTCAGATTTTATGGCATGACAAATATGATGTTTTTCTTGGCAATTTATGTTGGCGCAATGATGGCAAATTTAGTTTGCAAGAACAATAGTTTTCTGACCAAACAAATATATCTAAGACAGATTTGCCATGTTGGCCAACAAAACCTGCCATCCCGAAGAACATTTGCTATAAAAATCGTTCGTTTTGCAATGGTTAAAAAATTGACGTTTGATTTGTAGTGGAGTTCAATTTGAAAGTATCTGAATAATCAAACATGTTGTCGAGGTTACCGCCCCAGAATTAGCTGAAGCACCGGCGCTGCGGCGTGCGGTGGCTCTCACACGTGAGGAAGGATTTTCAAGGGCCGTTTTCCAGTCAGACTGTTTGTCAATTATTCCGAGAACCAATTGCTTCGACGGCTGATCGCGCGTCGGTGGGGCTCATCACTGCTGATATCAAGGAGTTGGCTTCGTTCTTTTCGTCTGTTCGCTTTAGTCATGTAAATCGTTTGTTGATGTCGCGGCACATATCCTAGCTAGATCTTGTGAGTCCTCTAGTTACTCTATTTTTCATGTAATAATCCCGGATTGTATCCGGGAGGCACTCTCTTCTGATTATACTTGATCAATAAAGCGGGATATTATTCCTAAAAAAAAACGCTTGTTGCCTTTTAAATCTTTTTGAATTGCACACAAACACCTTTTAAAGTTCATTATACTCGGGATATTTCCCTCCCTTCCGATTCCGAGCGCGTCTCTGGATCTTTGTATTGTAGACGGGAAAGGTCTTAAAGGCGAAACGCAAGAGTCGCCGAATCGAGCCAAATTCACGGGAGAGACGGGCGGGTGCTCCGCGGCGGCGTGCTCCCATCTCCTCGCCCGACGCCGGCGGCCTGGTCAGGTACCCATCTCATTTTTCCTCCCGGAGGCACACCGTCTAAATGTTCCGCCTTGGCCCCGCTCGCCGCGTGCAAGCACAGTGCGCCGGCGCCGGCGCCGGCGCGGCAAATCGGTGGCTGGGTGTCCCTGCCCACCGACATAGTGGGCCTCATCACCTGCCGGCTCCTGGCCGGCGACGGCGATGTGGTCGATTACATCTGCTTCCGCGCCGTCTGCTTCGGCTGGCGCACCTGCACGCCCGCTCCCCGCGACCCCAATCTGCGGGATCCGCGCCTCCGCCCGCGCGGCTGGGTCGCGCTCTGTGACGGGGACGCCGTCCGCCCGGACGACGCCTGCGAGATCGTCTTCTTCCACACGCGCACCGCCAGGCGCCTCCGCGTCCCCTTGCCGGAGCTCCGGCGGCACAGAATCATCGGCTTCACCGACGGCCTCGTCATCCTCATGCACAAGACCACCACCGCGGTCCGCGTGCTGCACCCGTTCACGCGCGACGTGGTCGACTTCCAGCCCCTCGCTACTCTGTACCACCAGGCGGTCAGGCACAAGGGGTCCCTGCTTGACATGAACGCCGCGGTGTGCAGCAGCGCGGCGTCCTCCGCAGACTCCATTGCCGTGGTGGTCTGGTTCCCCTACACGGACGTGGTGCTTGCTGCCGACCCGGGCTCAGATTGGGAGGTCCTCCACAGAGGATTCTATGTTTGGTGCGCCTTGCCCTTCCAAGGAAGGCTCTATGCCACCCTGTGTTGTTCGAGTGAGATTGTGCAGCTATACCCTCCGAGACGAAACGGACCGCAAGAGAACTCTCTGGTGGTGATTGCTCGCGCTCCACATTCTGCTGACCGCGAAGTCTGTAATTTTTACCTCGTGGAGTCTGGAGGAAGGATGCTGCTCGCCGTCCGGCAGCCAGCTCCTTATGCAAATGGGGCAGAATGGAATGCGATGGACTGGTCGCGACAATTGGTCTGCAGGCTCTATGTAGTGGATCTGAACGGCGGCCAACGCCGTAAGCTCATCCAGGTGAAGAACATAGGTGACACCGCGCTGTTTCTCAGCCGCGACCGATGCCTGTCAGTCTCAGCCAGGGACCTCCCTTCCTTGAGCAGCAACTCCATTTACCTCAGTCTACCATCGGACCCCATTGTGGTGCATTCGCTGGGCACTGGTTTGTCCGAGCGATTGGCAGACTCCTGCCAGATACACGACAGGACAGAGAGGATCCGCCCCTCTGTGCGTCCCTTCACCATTGTTGATCATCTTATCACGTACTGCAATCCTCGCGTGTGGTATGTTTTCCTTCCAATAGTTACCTTGCCTCCCCCGCACAGTTGCACCCGATCAGTATCTACTGCATTGAATATATGATTAATTCTAGTGTCATTCTCTTCCTGAACGTATGTAGGAGTAAAGGGCTAATGTTCCACGAGTACCACTATATACCTCAATCTTTCGAGGAATTGATCAAGAAAATAAGGGCACAAGAGAAGGAACTTCGGATTCCACGCATCGCTGTGCATTCGCGCTGAAGGAACAAACGCCATGTTTCACATTACTCACTCAATAACAAAGGTGCAAATAATGCCACTAGACACTAGGCACGGCTTCTTACAACCGTCTTAGTTGACGTTTTTGAGTCACGCGGCTTCTAACCTCACATCCTGTTTGTTGATCTGATTTTAATCATTTTATCGTGTATTTTTTTTACGAAAAGTTGCATATTTGACTGATGCACTTTCCAATTTGTAGAATCCTGTTTAGAATTGAGATTGAGAGAGGAACGAGAGACAAACACCAAGATGTAAAAGTAAACTCTTGTTCTCATTGATGATGGGATTACACATATATATAGCCCCTGAAGGGGTGCGACCGAAGGGATGTGAGGCAACCGCCTCGGTTAGAAAAGCAGGGATTAATAGGATTAATTAAATCCTAACACTCCCCCTAATCCATGCTTGTTAGTGTAAGTATCATCATCTTGAGAAGCTCCTCCAAAAACCCTGTGGGAAAAATATGAGGAGATAGGTGTTTCATATGTTGCTAAAACTCCTTCAAACCCAGTGGGAAAAATAAGGAGAAAATGATGCAACATATAATGGTTATTGTCTTTTTTAACTTAATACGAGAAAACCCATAGAGTTTAGAGGACAATAAATATGTCGTATATACTTTCCTAAAAACCCGGTGGGGAAAACAGAAAGTATGACATATGATCTCATGTTGATATTACCTCATTAAAAACCTTCATGAAGGGAAAAAGAGTATAATATGATGCATTGAACAGGAACAATTCAGGAAGATACTCCCCCTGATTCTTGCAAAAATTCGAAGCCGTCACATACCGAAACATAGAAGTTGGTAGAGACCGCTGAACAAACCAGTCGCATGATTTGACTTGCAAGATATGCAATATAGTGATATTGCTTATTATGTAACCTGTTTGCATCCGAGCAACACAAGAAACATTATCGTTGAGATAATGGTTGGTGAATGTAGCCATGAGGTCTGATTTGAAGACTCTTCATGAGAGGGCTAACACACCTAGTAGGAACACTAAACTTGTCTACGATCTGATAGTGGGGATCTGATCGATGTATCCAATGATATTGGTGTTCAGATTTCTCCGAAACTGAAAAACCAGGACAAGATGTTTCATGCCTTGGAGATATCGAAAGATATTCTTGAGTACCAACCAATTGTGTTTGGTGGATCCAATGGCATTATGGAACGTTGAGTCCCAATATCTCATTTCCATCATCTCTCGGTCTAATAGATCTTTCTCTACGTCTAAAGAATGAACTACCATGAGAGTTATGGATATATAAGATTTGTCCACAATGAAATTCTCCAATATATTTTGGATATAGACAACATAGTATACCATAATGTATGAATGAAGGTGCTCAAGTTGTAGTAACGAGCGGTATTTTGGTTTACCCAAATCCTTCATTTTGAAGTCCGTCACTTAGATGATTACATGTGTCGTCATTGCAGACACACAACACATGGATAATCATCATTGTAGGAGTAATCCTTGTGTACAAGGATCTTACTACGTCGGTTGTACCATATGTACCGACAACAATAAGCCGTATGGTGGCTTACCGATTTTACACAATGTATGTTGCATTTTGTATTTCGATTCAGAATTGAGATTCCATCGGAAATCAATCATATATGTCTGAATCTAGTGATCCACATGGACATGTGATCACTACGTCTATCAACCGCAGAGATAGATGATTTTGAACTGCCAATGATATAAGTTATCGGAATGAGATTCCACCTCTGGAGAATAGTTGGGTATCTGCGTGAACCCTTGTGCTACAATACTTGCTCTTTGTTTCACCACCTCGTTGTTCTCAATTCTGTTTCCAGAAGAAAACTAGTGTATGTATTGCTTATGAATACCTTCCCATTATTGAGCAAGATCATTTCTACCTAGATTATACCCTTTGCTTGAGTTCAGTCCGAGTGTTGATCACACTTTGCCATGGCCATGGTCTTTGGATCTGAATCATTTGTAAGGTTTTGCAATCTAGTTGAGAAATGTATGTCGACAATTGTAGACTTCCGGTTATATGATTCTCCAGAATCTATATATCAATATATAGTTGATGAAAATATCGTTACCCGTAGTGACTTCTCGCGATTTCCCAATGCGACTGAGTCGGGTATTCCGATGTCCCGGTCATTGTGTGCACTATGACCTGGGTTGGTGGAGGTTTCCCGTCCACTGGGTGTATACTACCCATTAGGTGTCTGCCAACGTGAAGTTGACTTGCATTTACTGATTCACAGGCCTTGATATCCTTGCTTGTGAGAAGCTGAATCCTGATGTACTTCTGCCATACATCTCCCCTGTTGCTTTGAACGAGGAGTGGAGTGGATTTTGCTGGTACCTCCACTCTTTCAGGCGTACTTTTGCAGGATTGTAGGATTGTGTGACACCTTTATAGTCAGTAAATGAATCCGGCAGATTATTTGTAATGTGTTGCAAATCTTCTGAACGCATGGTTCAGATCTTTGAGTACGTGGATTTGAGGCAGAAATGTGTTGAAAATTCCACTAATTTCCTGGCATTTTTATGGTACTTGAAATCTCCCCCTAATGCCTGGAAATGTTCCTCATTGAATCAACATACTGGCTTTGAATAACTCCCCATGTGAGGGGCTTGAGGTATTGACGGAAATACAGTTATTCCTCACATAGATCCCAACTATATGTTGAGGGGCCAATGATGTATGCCGGGTGGTGATATCGGTATGCAACCGAATTACCGCAGATAGGAAATGCTTGGTAGATTCTCACGTATCAAAGACAGAGGGGAATAATATTATGCAGTTTGGTCATGAGCGTGTAAAACTACATGACTCCAATGTAAAGTTGGTAAGTTGCAATTCCAAAATAAAGATAATGCAATGAGCTTAACACTTTGGTATGATTCTACCAAACCATTTTGAGTCTAGACATTAGGAAAAATTGCTAAACTTTAATCCAAAGGCCATAGAGAATGCCTTCAAGGAGAATTCTGCAATGTTATCCATTCGATTTTCTTGAAATCGATGTCAGGATAATGAGCCAATGGTTTCGTGTGAATAAAGCACACACTTAAGACCATCATGTAGATATGTCTTTTAGAACCATGAAATACCTGAATAGTCTACTCAATGGCTAGAAAGAGCCACTTACCTCGACTTGATGCATTCAAGGAGTCTGAGTGGTTCATCGTAGAATTTAAGGTGTGCAAGCCTTAAAATTAGCTTCCCCGTGTCACTTGTAGTGCACATAAAATCCAAATGTTATTAGAATTTAGCTTCACAATAATCATAAACTATTAGAATTGCTGATAGTTTCTGTTCAACCCAATGTCTCGGTGACCAAGGCGAGTATGCCAATTTTGTGATGTACAAGACACTCTGGAAAACTATCTTGTACACAACATGTGCTACGGGTTGTGTCGTATGTGTAGTACAATCCAGATGATATACATAGAATGTGCTTGCCATATCCGTCGCGTATGGTAAAGAAAAGTTATTTCTCTTTGTTGTCATTATAAGTTTCGCTATGAAAACTATTTTGACGGATACCTCCATAGTTTAATAGGGTACGAGTTAAACCTGGGAAGCAATAAAGCATCCCGACGTTACTCGAGTACCCACAGGGATTGTAAATATGACTCGAGTTGAGCCAACAAATACCTCATCGCGTCTAGCGATTTAAATATCTCCTTTCTCTCAATGAGAATGGAAACATTGGACTTCCCTGAGTATAAAGTTTGTGGTGCATATGTCCACAAAGCACATATCATTTTTCATCGGATTGACTCCCGTAGAAATCTATATATAGATATGAAGATTCTCAATATGAAAATCACAGTCAGATATATAAAATACATACAAATGTATTTGTATCAAAGTGCTGATACAGTATATTGTGATATACAATATATGATGACACAATAATCATGTTCTTATTAGAACATAATAAATGGACATAAATAAATAGATTACTAAGAAGACTAAGGGACTAAATGCATAGTCTCCAAACATGTCGGTTAATACATATTCAACCATCATGCTCTCCATGCTCATAGGGTTTCGTGACAACTTGATGGTGTCCGGTTGAGGGTTTGAAGTGAGTTTCAAACCATTTCCCTTGAGGTCCTTGGCGTGTCTTGGATTGCACGACCGCCGCGCCGGGCCGTCCTTCGCCGCATCCAGCACCATAGGCGGCACGCTTTGGATGGCCGCGCCGTTGCCGAGAGCAGACGAGGCTACGCTGTCGTCGGAAGTTGTGCAACCGGAAGGACGGGTCACGCGAAGGCGACGCCCGTGGCCGCGATGCGGGCGCTGCCGCCTGTCTAGAGGGGAGGCCTCGTTGTGAGAGTCCACCTCGATCCAGACGGGCTAAGGCGACGCCGCCGGCTACGGGATAGCCGTGGCTGCAACAGCGTGCAGGCCACGTGTCGTGCGTCGAGCCGGAGCATGGGAGGGCGCTGCCCGCCATGGCTGGGGCGAGGGCGCGAGGCGCAACACCGTGGTGGTGGGCACTGCACCGCTGCCGCTGATGCGGCACGTCGCCGGGAGGAGGAGGGATGGGGTTGAGGCCGTAGGAGGCCGCTGTGGCCGTCATACCTTGCTGCCATGGACGATAGCCACGGACGCATTGTTCGTTCTCTTCTTGGTAACTGCTTCCGTGAAATCGATCGGCAGTTGCCGATCTGATCTCCATGGCTTCTGTGCCGACGAGCACCATCGAGAGGCATCTCCTCTGTTCCTTTGTAGGCCGAATCACTCGATTGAATTTGCGCCACGCGCCGGAGGGTGTAGCCGGCCGCTGGTTTCCGCGTTGTCGTCTGTTAGGCCAGCGCCGTGGAGGAATCGTGCCGGCCGCTTGGGAATCGGCTATGGCTGATGCCGCCGTTTGCGGTTTGCCACGCCCGGGGGCGTCGCCGCTACAGCCATCACGGCCGCTCATGGTCCGCCACGCCCGAGAGCGCTGTCGTCGATGATGCAACTGCTGCGCTGATCATGCTCCTGAGATCTCCTTGTTCCAAATTGATGCATAGCGAATCAACAATACAGTGCATTAGTAATGTTTGTTTAATCAAACTAGGAACAAGACAAAAGGGAGCGCAGCATGCACTGATCCATCAAGATCATCGGCTCGTGTAGATGGATCGATTCCGTCCTTGAAAACTTCAACGTTTTTGGCCGATCGCTTGTTGCCGGAGAGCAAGTGACTGATAACGTGTTTAGAATTGAGATCGAGAGAGGAACAAGAGACAAACACCAAGATGTAAAAGTAAATTCTTGTTCTCATTGATGATGAGATTACACATATATATATATAGCCTATGAAGGGGTGCGACCGAAGGGATGTGAGCCAACCGCCTCGGTTAGAAAAGCAAAGATTAATAGGATTAATTAAATCCTAACAAATCCTACCAAGCATAAGAGCAGCGGTTAAATTACCAGCAATGTGATCTTATTTTAACATAACACCCACACATATGAGTGAACCGTTATCTGTTTTGTGGGCATCAATTGTATATCTCTACTAGTAAGCATTCACATGCAATGCACGTATCATAATCTATAATGAAAACATATATTTTGAATTTTATTTCTCTTTTAGCGAGTTTTTTACTGAGCCACTTAAATGTGACTCGCACACGTAAGGCACAATCCACACACATGCCTTCACATAAAATTTCATGATTACATAAATGTATTATACTAGTTACAAAAATATTTAAAAAATAACTAAGCAACATTATCTACTTTGATGTTGATTCCTTCTTGAAATTCCATGACTGGGATATTGTTTACATCTTCATTTCCTTCATACATCAAAATATGTACCAAAAATAGTGTACTCAGTTCAAGACCGTTCTACATATGCATTATACAACATTGTTATAAAAGAAAATCATGTGCGACGTGTATACAAATGAGCATGGTGTAAATACTCACCTTGGGTATTGGAAAATGTAGCGCTGCATCGTACCGTGAGTGCATGAAATTAAATCAAATAACCCGATAGAGAACTGCTTCTATGAAATGTTAAATTGTGCGTTGAATGAATCAATTAAGATTGTAATGCATTGACAACATTCATACCAGTGTGAGTTTGTCAGAACTACAGGAACTTTGCACCCCTGTTTAGAGATCTTGTCCTTCAATGCAGGATTTGTAGTGCAAGATTTAGATTGTTGACCATAGTTCTAAGTATATTATGACCCAAAACATGTATTGGAAGCGGGTCCAAAATGGAGAAACTTTTGATTTTGATTCAAGACGAGCATTAGGAATAGCTAAAGAATATCCCAAGGCAATAAAATATGCATACATTTAGAAATATATTAATCATTAAGACAAAATAAAGCACTCTTAGTAACGAAGAATTAAAATATTAATATATTACATTCTGATATATGGTACGCATTATTATCAAGTCAGCTATCAACCGTGGCAACCTAGCAACATCCATATTTTCATGATGACTTTGTCTCGTGCATAGTGGGACACCTAAAATAATAGTACTATAGCATTAGTACTACAAGACAAAATGTAATATGTTAGTAACCTACACAAAAGTTTAGATCAGTGTATTGAACGGGGATGTCTTTAACAAGCTGGATGCCATGGCACTGTAGTTATCCATATTAAAGCAATCAACATCCATATATTCATTATAATATATTCCATATTTGTCTCAAATTTAAATTAGTAGGATAAGGATTAGAGCTTTTCACCCATTCACTCTTGTGAAATTGGAATCTGTTAATTATAGTGACACAAGAGTAATTTATTAGGATACAAATTAAAATGAAAAAATTGGCTTCAGTAAAGGGACATCATCAACCATATTGATACGCAAGCAAAGTTCATCTATTAAGTCGGTTTCTTATATCATCATCATCCAATTTCGAGTCCACTAAAATGACAGACAATATAAGAAACCCTAAGAACCTCAAAACATGGAACGCATCATTAGAAGTTGAGCGCAGCTCGCAATCATTCTTCTTTCCCCGTCCACCAATCCTACAAACGATGACTTATTAGTTGAACTTTGTTTGTGCATCAGTATGGTGATGATATCTCTTTACTGGAGTAAGACACATTTTCAGTTAGTTTTGTGTTCAAATAAATCACTCTTGTACAATTATAATTGTCAGAATTTCGATTTCACATGTGCGAATCGGTGAAAACTCTAATCCTTATTTTATTAGTTTAAATTTGAGACAAATAAGGAACATATTAAAGAGGGGTTAATTTAATAAATGCTACTCGAATTCTGGCGATTCCGAGAAACACCACTACAATTTCCAAACTTTGAAAAATGTCATTTTCAGTGGCATCTTTCAAAGTCTGCAGTAATGTTTTTAAAGCTTGCAAAATTTGCAGTGGCATTTTTCAAAGTTTGGAAATTGTAGTGGTGTGTTATTACATCGATATTTATTGCATTATGGGCTGTTATTACACATTATGTCACAATACTTATGCCCTTTCTCTCTTATTTTACAAGGTTTACATGAAGAGGCACTAGTGAAAAAGGGGCTTTTGGCCCGGTTGGTAAGGCCCTTTAGTCCCGGTTTTTGAACCGGGACTAAAGGGTCGTTACTAATGCCTCTCCCCTTTAGTCCCGGTTCTTACACGAACCGGGACTAAAGGCCGCGGCCACGTGGAGCTCCACCTTTAGTCCCGGTTGGTAACACCAACCGGGACTAAAGGAAATTTTATGATTTTTTTTGATTTTTTTTAATTTTTTTGAATTTTTTTTTGAATTTCAAATTTCTGAATTATTTTAACCTCTAATCTCTAATCATCACCCCTCATCACTGCTCAATTTATCCTCTAATCTCTAATCACCCCTCATCATTTCAAATCATCTAACTTCCCGAACGGTCACCCATCCTCCCACTCCCCCAGCCTGAGCACGCTTAACTTCCGGGTTCTATTCTCCCTCGTTTCCAAGTCTGCACTTGTTGTTTTCCTGACAATAGTAAGATGTCAATCCTATTAACCCTCATGAATTTTGCTTGAGCATGAAGTGACACATTTCACTGTTTGAGTTTGAAACTATTGTTTTAAAAAACAATAATTATTTAGTAACACTAATATTTCTTGAATAATTAGTTTGACCATTGTTTGACCACAGTTTGACCAAAGTTTGACCATAGTTTGACCAGATTTGACCAAAATTCAAAATAACTGAAATAATTATTTAGTAACACTAATATTCTAGAATAATTAGTTTGACCACATTTTTTCCAAAAAAAATTGAAACTATTTTTTTTCTGTTACTAGTGGCGCACCTAGCAAATGGTGCGCCACTAGTAAGTTTGAATTTTTTTCGATTTTTTCCACTCTAGATCTTAAAAGCCCCGTAACTTTTTCTGTTAGGTTTTTGAGGATTTTGAAAATGTTTAACGGGGTTCCCCCCGTTAAATTCGGATGTAACTTTTTGAGTAGATGATTTTTCATATAAAAAACTTTTTCATCCGAGTTCGTATGCAAAAGTTATGCTCATTTTACAAATTCCAGAGAGATTTTGCAAATAAAGTCGAAATTCATATTTGTAAATTTTCCCAACAACTAGACCACATATCACATGGGAAACTTATTTTATTTTATTTTTTTGACATTTCCATCATTTTCTTTTGTTTTTTCTAAAACTGAAA
>NC_057811.1:454048139-454052961 GCF_018294505.1 Triticum aestivum | reverse complement strand
AAAGCCCATTAGTCCCGGTTGGTGGCACCAACCGGGACTAAAGGTTAGACCTTTAGTCCCGGTTGGTGCCACCAACCGGTACTAATGGGCATCGCACCCTTTAGTCCCGGTTCGTGGCACCAACCGGGACTAAAGGGCCCAGGTGAACCGGGACTAATGCCTTAGCCGCACGAACCGGGACGAATGCTCACATTAGTCCCGGTTCGTGACTGAACCGGAACTAATGTGAATACTGCCCTGTGACCAAAGCCCTGTTTTCTACTAGTGAGGGAGAATGCTGGCAGCTGGAATCCTGGGCTGGAAAAGGAGCAAATATTAGAGACCTATTCTGCGTAATTCCAAAAGTCCTGAAACTCCACGGAGGCACGTTTTGGAATATATAAAAAATACTGGAGAAAGAATCAACCAGAGGGGGCCCACACCCTAGCCACGAGGGTGGGGGGCGCGCCCTACCCCCTGGGCGCGCCCCCTGTCTCGTGGGCCCCCTGGCAGGCCTCCGGTGCCCATCTTCTGCTATATGGAGTCTTTCGTCCGAGAAAAAAAATCATAAGCAAGCTTTCGGGACGAAACTCCGCCGCCACGAGGCGAAACCTTGGCGGAACCAATCTAGGCCTCCAGCGGAGCTGTTCTGCCGGGGAAACATCCATCCGGGAGGGGGAAATCATCACCATTGTCATCACCATCGATCCTCTCAGCGGGAGGGGGTCAATCTCCATCAACATCTTCACCAACACCATCTCATCTCAAACCCTAGTTCATCTCTTGTATCCAATCTTTGTTTCCAAACCTCAGATTGGTACCTGTGGGTTGCTAGTAGTGTTGATTACTCCTTGTAGTTGATGCTATTTGGTTTATTTGGTGGAAGATCATATGTTCAGATCCTCTATGCATATTAATACCCCTCTGATTATGAACATGAATATGATTTGTGAGTAGTTACGTTTGTTCCTGAGGACATGGGAGAAGTCTTGCTATAAGTAGTCATGTCAATTTGGTATTCGTTCGATATTTTGATGAGATGTATGTTGTCTCTCCTCTAGTGGTGTTATGTGAACGTCGACTACATGACACTTCACCATTATTTGGGCCTAGAGGAAGGCATTGGAAAGTAATAAGTAGATGATGGGTTGCTAGAGTGACAAAAGTTTAAACCCTAGTTTATGCGTTGCTTCGTAAGGGGTTGATTTGGATCCATCTGTTTCATGCTATGGTTAGGTTTACCTTAATACTTCTTTTGTAGTTGTGGATGCTTGCAATAGGGGTTAATCATAAGTGGGATGCTTGTCCAAGGAAGGGCAGTACCCAAGCACCGGTCCACCCACATATCAAATTATTAAAGTAACGAACGCGAATCATATAAGTGTGATGAAAACTAGCTTGACGATAATTTCCATGTGTCCTCGGGAGCGCTTTTCTCTATATAAGAGTTTGTCCAGGCTTGTCCTTTGCTACAAAAAGGATTGGGCCACCTTGCTGCACCTTATTTAATTTTATTACTTGTTACCCGCTACAAATTACCTTATCACAAAACTATCTGTTACCGATAATTTCAGTGCTTGCAGAGAATTCCTTACCGAAAACCGCTTGCCATTTCCTTCTGCTCCTCGTTGGGTTCGACACTCTTACTTATCGAAAGGACTACGATAGATCCCCTATACTTGTGGGTCATCAAGACTCTTTTCTGGCGCCGTTGCCGGGGAGTGAAGCGCCTTTGGTAAGAAAAAATTTATATAGTGTGCTGGAATTTACTGTCACTTGTTACTATGGAACATAATCCTTTGAGGGGCTTGTTCGGGGTATCTTCACCCCGACCAGTAGAGCAAAGAGTTGCTCCTCAACCTACTGAAAGTACTGAAAATGTTTACTTTGAAATTCCTTGGGTATGATAGAGAAACTGCTAGCTAATCCTTTTACAGGAGATGGAACATTGCATCCCGATTTGCACCTAATCTATGTGGATGAAGTTTGTGGATTATTTAAGCATGCAGGTATGCCCGAGGATGTTATCAAGAAGAAGGTCTTCCCTTTATCTTTGAAGGGAGAGGAATTGACATGGTTTAGGCTATGTGATGATATGGGATCATGGAACTACAACCGATTGAAATTGGAATTTCATCAGAAGTTTTATCCTATGCATCTTTTTCATCGTGATCGTAATTTTATATATATATATATATATATATATATATATATATATATATATATATATATATATAATTTTTGGCCTCGCGAAGGAGAAAGCATCGCTCAAGCTTGGGGGAGGCTTAAGTCAATGTTATATTCATGCCCCAATCATGAGCTCTCAAGATAAATTATTATTCAAAAATTTTTATGCTCGGCTTTCTCTCAACAATCGCTCCATGCTCGATACTTCTTGTACTGGTTCTTTTATGATGAAGACTATTGAATTCAAATGGGATTTATTGGAAAGAATTAAACGCAACTCTGAAGATTGGGACCTCGACGAAGGTAAGGAGTCAGGTATAACACCTAAGTTTGATTGTGTTAAATCTTTTATGGATACCGATGTTTTACGTGAATTTAGCACTAAATATGAACTTGACTCTGAGATAGTAGCTTCTTTCTGTGAATCCTTTGCTACTCATGTTGATCTCCCTAAGGAGAAGTGGTTTAAATATAATCCTCCCATTGAAGTAAAAGTAGTTGAACCCATTAAAGTTGAAGAAAAGACTATCACTTATAATGTTGATCCTATTGTTCCTACTGCTTATATTGTGAAACCACCCTTCCCTGTTAGAATAAAGGATCATGCTAAAGCCTCAACTGTGGTTCGTAAGAGTAATACTAGAACACCTACACCCCTTGAGCAAATTAAATTTTAACATAGTATTGCTATGGTTAAAGATCTCTTGGCCGATAATATTGATGGGCATGTTATTTATTTCTGTGATGAAGCTGCTAGAATTGCTAGACCCGATACTAAGGGTAAACATAGACCTGTTGTTGGCATGGCTGTTATTTCTGTTAAAATAGGAGATCATTGCTATCATGACTTATGTGACATGGGTGCTAGTGCAAGTGCAATACCTCATTCCTTATATAAAGAAATTATGCATGATATTGCACCTGCTGAGATGCGTGCTAAGCAGAGCCGCTAGCCGCCGGAGGCCGGACTAGGCGGTCCCGACGACGCTGGAGGAAGAAGACGAGAGATTGAAGGTGCATGCCGACCAAGTTGACAACGCCCTGCGTAGGCTTCGATCTATTGGCCCACATGTCAGCCTGCAAAAATGTGGCATATATTTAACCCATGTTTTCTAGAATGTACAGTCCATTTGCATTGCTGGGTGAACAAATAATTTCGCGTCAATGCGGCCCATTTATATTATCTAAGAAATCCCAGCCCATTTGCACTTTCTTCAAATACACGAATTAGCTGGGCTCGTTATATATATATAATGTTATGTTAGAAGGAGCAATTAATATAAAAAATAAACCGGAGAGGCACATTTTTTATATACATAATTAACAAATTAGCGAGTTATTGCTCAAAATAAAAATGAGTGCATTATTGTTACATTGGTCCTTAAAATCTTCGCAAGCTTTTGTACGCAATCACAAGGATTTTCCTTGCCTGTGAGTCAAAAACAACCAGGATTTTCCTTGCCAACTTCTGTTAAACATTTACTTTTATAAGTTAATAACACGTGGGATGTTTTCATAATGTATATATAAGTCTCTATAAAATATACGATAATAGTAATAATAGAAATATATATATATAATGTGGTTAAAAAATACATTGGGCTGCCGATCTTTAAGAAAAAGCCCATAGGCCGGTATGGACCTAAAAAAATAAGTTGAAACCACTGTCACCCGTATATCGTGGGCTACGCATGTTAAAATACAAAACCTAGGGCTAGCTGATACTTGTTCGCCCTCTGGAAACAAAATGATACCAGATCCCTGAGCGAACTGGATTATAGAGGGGACGACGGCATGACTAAAGAAGCACATCAGGAGAGATTTTTTTTCTTCAGTGGATGGCTCTCGATGGCGTTTTTTTACTTGCCTCTGCACCATACAACTTGTATTTTTAGCCTCCCAGTCCGTGGTGGACCAGCAGCCCATTTGCTGGGCGGGCCAACCTACAGAAACCAGCACTCGATTTTCCATCAAGCCCCAAAAACAACGCAATACTATGTTTGTTTTGAGGCCGAAAACATTACGGTAGGGGTTGAGCGGGGGAGGGGGCAAGACAGAGCAAAAAGATTAAAAAGAGCTGATGCGCCGCTGCTACCCTAACAAAGCAGGTGCAATTCTTCTCGGGAAGAAGGTGTGCCGTTGACACCCACACGTCACATACCCCACAGTAGGCATACTAACAAGTTCACACACAAGCACAACAGAAAAGGTAAACATTCATATCAAACTCAGGTTCACAGGACACATTCATATTCATAGCCAACATTCACTATCAACAACTCAAAAGATTCATATATACACAAGTTCAGCATGTCTATGGATCCAAATGATTGATAGTCACACAACAATATTCATAGATAATTCAAAAAAAGATTCAAATATACACATGTTCAGTATGTTTATGCATCCAAATGATTGAGATCACAGCCAATATGATCCATGGACGAACTTTAATTACCTAGGGTACAGACTGGTAAATGGTGTTCAATCGGAGGTACTTCTTGCTAAAATTAATGCTTGTACGAGTAAACTTTCGAGTACATAAGAGGCAGCACAGACAATCTGAACTTTGCTTGTAGGTTTATCCTCAAATAGTGGCCTCGTGCCGAGGGAGGTTTGAGCAACTTGGCCACTACTTTCATCCAACTAGTTTACT
>NC_057811.1:454038628-454048129 GCF_018294505.1 Triticum aestivum | reverse complement strand
GTAGCTCGCCAAAATTCTACATTGCAGACTGGTAAATGGTGTTCAGTCGGAGGTACTTCTTGCTAAAATTAATGCTTCTACGAGCAAACTTTCGAGTACATAAGAGGCAACACAGACAATCTGAACTTTGCTTGTAGGTTTATCCTCAAATAGTGGCCTCGTGCCGAGGGAGGTTTGAGCAACTTGGCCACTACTTTCATCCAACTAGTTTACTGGCTCATCTTGGTCCTGTATCTCGCCAAAATTCTACATTGCAGACGAGAAAGGAGGCGGTTGAGAAAATGAACCACCCAAATTTTTTGTGCAGTTCAACTGAAATGGAGCATCCCTGGCATGCAGACTGATTAAGTGCCAGATGAATATACGCGTCAACCAACTTGTCTGGAATCTTTAGACTCCATGCCATACAGTTCGCTACCATATGTCCAGATAACCAAAAGGCACAAGTTGGGACCAAAGACTGGACTGCATTTTTCTGGGCTATGCGCCAAGCAATATTTTTGGCGTTCACTCTCCTAATACTTGGAGTTCGACAATTGGTTGACACCGGTTGATACTCAAATGAATATAGGCACTTCTTCTTGTCAACATCGATGCTTGTCTGAGTGAACTTTGGAGTACATAGCAGCAGCATAAGTACCTGTCCATCTGATCTTTTTGTGCAGTTCTACTGAAATCACCCGATGTAATGATTTGCCTGCGAGTTCAGGCTCCAAGTTCCTCCTTTATGAAATCGGCAAACAGTAGCACAATACCAAATTACTAATACATATGACAAGCACAATAATCAGGATAAAGACCAGTACCAACCTGTGTGAGGTAGCATATCAATTACTATTTCCTTTGACTGGAAGCCGAGATAAGCCAAGCGACTGACAGCAAAGGAAGAATGCAAGCCGAGATTACCGACTAACAGGAAAGGAAGGAAGCTGTCGAGGCAATGAAGCACCCAAAGTTTTTGTGCAGTTCCACCAAAATCGAGCATCCCTGTTGGCACATATATTGAGAGAGTGAGATTACTGTAATAGTGGGACTAGTTGATGGAACATACACTAACAAATAGAAGCACCCTCATTATCTTAATGGGTAAAGTTAGCATTCCCTCCCTGCTCCACCACATGATTCGCCTCATAGACAAACATACACACGTACATGATTCATCATAGGGTGCTACTAAAGATTTGTTTAACTCCGACAGGAAAATTAGGCAGCAATAAATTAGTGGTACTTAAGTATGCCTAATTAATTAAGTGAGACAACAGAAGTGGAAGGGCTCCCTGGAGGATCGTCTCACATGTAAGGTAGTCGTTGCTGGAGCCCTTGAATGGCCTCGACTGAGGCCTCTGGCTTCAGCAAGATCGCCTTGGCACTGTTTACTCTTCTTCTTCTTCCTCTTCATGCTCTGTTTCTCAGTCTCCACACCAGTTGGTGAAACCAAGTACATGATTGGCCTTCTATTTCAGAATTGGTTTTGTCAGTGAGGGAGTACAAGTGTACTAGTAAAAAATAGCATTATTTTCTCATGGCAGTCGCAAAATAGAGATGAAAAACATGCATTAAATATCATTCTTACCTAAAGGAAGGTTATGGTGCCAATATGGATGATGAGGATTGGAACACAGATCTCCCTTTGTGCAGTTCCACCGAAATGAACCAACTGTTCCATTCTGACATTCCAGTTAAACATCACAAAAGTCACTTATTTTAAGAAGAGTTTTGTGCAGTGCACCAAAAGGTCACAACAGCAACCAGGTGAAATGGATATCCCTGTTTGCACAAAAAGCTACAGAGGAAACAGTCAGAGTCCCAAACAATTACAGGCAAAAACATTTGGCTAAACTTGTCATGGCTTATAACAATGGCATGGCTTCATTTTTACCAGGGGCATTAGATTAAGAACAACTAAATATTTGGTATAAGGGCATGGGACAGTGGGTGCACCAGCAGTCCAGCACCATGTACCTAAACAGGGGCATAAAGTGGTGATTCATAGTTTGTTGCCTCGAGAAACAAACATCCAAGAAACATATCTGGGTTGGTCCCATTTTTGTTCACTCTAGCCACCTACTCCTATGTGTGGATAGCAAATCTAGTCCTGGTCATACCACTGTGTACAGCGTTACCCCTATATTTCCCGTTTCGACCAAGAGACCGGTTGGATGACCAGTCTGTAATACTTTCACCCCCTTTCCTTCTTGTTTGTACCAAGTCCTATGTACTACATACTAAATTCCCCCACCCCCACTTTATTTCTTGTTTGAACCAAGTACAAGATTCGACTCCATGAAGTAGCTTTACCTCTAACAATAGAAGAAAAAAAATAGGTGACGTTGGACCATCCGATCGAGAGGGGCTGAGAGGTAGAAATGATGCACATGCAACAACGTAGCGAGCTGGGGAAGTAGAGCTAAGGCGGTTTCGAAGGAAGATATACCTGAAGGTCGTCGGGATGTGGATAGGTGGGCGGCGGGAGGCCGGATCCGCCCACACTAGGGCAACGACGAAGGGATCAGAGGACCTCTCGCGCCGGCGCTCGGCCAGAGATAACGGTGCTGCCGGTAGTGGGTCTCCTCCCTCCCTGTCGACGACGGCCTAAACGCTGCCCCTCCTCCCCTTCACTGGCGGAGGGGGATACGTCCGGATCTGTAACCAGCGGTGAGGATAGAAAGACAGTGTTTTTTGAAGGGAGAAAGACAATGTTACCACCCCTATCTTGTTTAGACCTGGAGAGGATGAGAGTGTGTGAATAGAGCAACCCTAGCAAGCAAGCGCGAAGGCTCCGGCCTATATATATACGTAATGGGGTAGTTTTCCTTTTTCACTCCATCAAAACAATCGTTTAAAATTGTGCACTACCTGCCAGGTCGCCGTTTTTTAGTTGTTGATTGTTTTTTCGATAGCTACCCGCTTGTTCCAAGTGGTGTTACGGTGTGCTAGGTCGCTCTTTGTATCGTTCAAGTCTGGTACAAGTCCCTCCATTAAATGAACAACCACCCCCTCGTAAAAATTGTGAACAAGCCCACGGCTAAAATTATCGGAAACGTGGGTTGCCCCAACATGCATTATTATTTATATTTTCTACTCCCTCCGTTCCTAAATATAAGTCTTTTTTTATTCGCCACACCTAAGACAAGATTTTTTTATTAGCAGTGAACCCCACATGTCATAGACACAAAAAGTGTGCCAAGATTCCCTTAGGCAAGCCAAAGTTTGTCTAACAATTTGAGCAACTCAAGTTAGGCAAGTGTGGAAAAAATAATGTGGCAACATAAGACAAACATAGTCACAATCCAAACAGCCCCGTACTTTTTTGTGACATGCATGAAAATTTGGTTAGTTAAATTTATAGTCAAAATTTGGCAAGGTGCATCAAATCAACACATGCAAGTATCAAAAGGGAGGTCACGGCATGCATGCATGCGTTGTACTCCCGCCGTTTCCAAATATAAGTCTTTTTAGAGATTGCAACAAGTGACTACATACGAAGCAAAATATGTCTACATACATCCGTATGTAGTAGTCCATTTGAAATGTGTAAAAAGACTTATATCGAGTGCAGTGCTTTGATGTGTCACGTCAACTCGTACAAGACCGAGAAGCTTGATTACTACAACGCCCCCTCCCTCGCGCATGAGCGTGGTGGCTGGCAGGACTAGTAGGAGCTTTCGCTACACGCTTCTTGACAGCGGCGAACTTGCGGATGGAGTTGACCATCATGTCGTCCATGCGAGAGGCGAAGCCGGCGTCGGCGAGGGCTACGACGCCGGCGGTCGCCAGCACCATCTGGAAACGCTGCGTGGTGCGGGGCCGCATGCCAGCGCCTTGGATGATTTGGCACAGCCGACTGCCGCTCGCGACCATCGCCTCCATAGGTGCTTCTGGCTTCTGGTCACTTGGTCTTGGATTGGAGTGAGCAGTGTTGCGCAATGATTGAGAAAGAACATTTATTGTCAATCTAACCCTGCCATCCATACACCTCTTTGGTTTAGAGTTAGTTCAGGGTTAGAATCTAACTCTAACCTCTAACTGAGTTAGTAGAGTTCTCCTCGTCTCGGTTCATCGCCATCATACTTTCCCCATTTCTGTGTTTTCAGTATCCTACGAATCAAAGAGGCCCTTAGACTAGTTTAGGTCTGGTAGTTTTTTATAAACGTGTTATGTCCAAAATTTAATGAACGTGCTCCGGTTTCTACGAAAATAATCTGGTTTCATGTAGTAATTCATTTATTTATTTATTCTTCTACGGGGGGTTTGCATGTAATTCGTGAGGTCTGAAATGTAAAGTACCCCGACATATGCTCCGAGTCGTGCATGCACTACGACCCAGATGCTCTATGTCCCACATGTCGGCGAAAGGGTGCACGTGGAAATAGCCTAGGAGTACATATAGGAGGATAAATGCGTGAAAAAATATGTACGGTGAAGCGTAGCTGCGGTTCGAAAAGGAGACCTAAAGTGATGACAGGTATAGGTCGCACGCACTCAACTAGTGGTAGTACTAGACATACGACTGCTTTTTCCCTAAAAAAAGAGGTACGAGTGCTCAGTACTCCTATTCTATCAACACGAGTCCCATCTGACAACAGCGTCTATGCTACAGCTAGCTCTTCTCCCTCGTTTCTCTCTTCTAATTCTAAACTTAGCCGACGCCCGGTGGGCGGGGTGGGGATTTGCCGATGGTCGGTTTGCTCAATTGCGGCCCCACCTCACAGTGAAAATGTTACTACTGGAATAAAAATGCCATATACTCCTATACTAATAAAACATTAAGGCCACGAGGTGATGCAGTGCTGGTTACAGGAGGCAAGAAGAAGAGATGCATCCATCGACGATGTCCACCTCCTCGACTCAGGGCGCCGGCCCATCGAACGGCGGCTAAGTAGCAGCGGCTTTCGTGGCCAGGTCGACGTGCTTCTGAACAATGGCGTCCAAAGATTCCAGCCGCTGGAAGAAGGCCAATGTCTTTCTGTCCTCGCTGGCCTTGTAGTGGCCTATGTAGATGATTTCCTCGTAGACGTGGATGTGCAGGTCGACAATTTCTTGCATGGCGAGGCGCCGTGCGACGAGCGCGGCCTCGAGGTGCACATTCTTCATCGCGACCTCCGGCAACTGCAGGGCCACCAAGGCTTGAAAGAGTTCGTCACCATGGAGGCCGATGAGGGTGGCAGGCAACGAGGAGCCTGGGCGCGCAGGCTGGAGCAGTACGGCAAGGTCGTCCGCACGCTTCTTGACGGCAGCAAACTTGCGGATGGAGTTGACCGTCATGTCGTCCATGCGAGAGGCGAAGCCGGCATCGGCGAGGGCTACGACGCCGGCGGTCGCCAGCACCGTGTGGAAACGCTGCACGGTGCGGGGCCGCAGGCCAGCGCCTTGGATGATTTGGCACAGCCGACTACCGCTTGCGTCCATCGCCACCATGGGTGCTTCTGGCTTCTAGTCACTTGGTCTTGGATTGGAGTGAGCAGTGTTGCGCAGAGACTAAGGAGTAGATGGATTGGAGTGCTGGGGCGCCTTTATATGAGAATCCAAACTCTGTTGCATTCACATCGTGCTGGCTCTATTATGCTTCTCCAATTAATTCCCTCTGCATGTAGAGTAATTTGAGGATGCATCATTGACTGTTCAAAGTCTCGGGAACCGCTACCCTCTCCCTCCTTGGCATTCAAGCACCTATGGAGGCGACCGCCGCTCGTGTCTATCACGTGTCAGGAGACGTTCCCGTCGACGACGAGGTGCCTATGGTGACTTCGTAAATTTCAAGATGATAGTACTAGTATACTCAATATTGTGCACCGCGACCAAGGCCGAGAGGAAAACGAGATAACTACATATTTATTTACGGTGTAGATTCACTCATTTTGCTCCATATGTACTCTGTCTCGGTGTAGTCTAGTCACTTGTTGAAATCCCTAGAAAGGCAAATACTCCTTTCTGGTTTACAGGGCTATACTAGCAAGTACTTACTACAATAGTGGGCTCACATAGCAATTTTGTCTCATGCAAGAGCCTGTCTATATGCGTGCTCCAAGGTTCGCAACTGCCACGTTCGGGTTGCACTTGGCTCTTCGCCTCTTCGAGAAGACGAACAATGATGTTACTACTACTGCTTCTACAGTATCGAATCCACTGCTGCATGTCCGTCCACCGCGAGCGGGAGGGATAGCTTGTTGTAGTACTATATAAGCAAAAGCCTGTCCTTGTCTGCGAGCCACCACGCGCATGGGCGAGGGAGAAGGCGTGTAGTAGTAAAATCAAGCTTCTCCTCGTTGTACGAGTTGACGCGACACATCATAGCACTGGCCCCACATGGTTGCCTCTAAACTTGGCTGAAAGACCCGCAATGTACAATACTCCATTTGCTGCAACCTCTAACATTTACCCCACCACAAATTAAAATATATATTCCTGTCTTGAACAGATGAGCGTGCAAACTAGAATCACCAGGATGACAGGTAGGGCCAGAAGATAATTTTAATCAAAAAAATATAGCATGGAGCCGACCCCAACAATTTTAAGCTTACAGGCACGGTACACGCTATCCTAGACTACTCTACACATGAAACTGCCACACGAGCGTCCGGGCTGCGCTTGGCTCTTCGCCTCTTCGGGAAGTCGAACAAAATGATGGAGTACTACTGAAGTGGAGGAGTACTACAGTATGCTTCTGGCCATCTGACACCGATTGAACTGCTGCATGTCCAACGCGTACGGGAGGTAGAGCGTGTAGCGAATGAAAGCTTATCCTAGTCCTGCCAGCCACCACGCTCATGGGCGAGGGAGGGACGCAGCTTCATTGACTTACTGCTCCTGCCTTTGCGTCCATGACAGGTGGGCCCAACCGGTCGGTGGCCCACCTGTCATGCAGCCAAAGGCAGGTGCGGTTAAGGCGAGAGGGCATTGTAGTAATCAAACTTCTCGGTCTTGTACGAGTTGACGCGACACATCAAAGCACTGCACTCGATATATTTCAATAATTTGCGTTTACCGATGCATTAATTACAACACATGCATGCATGCCGTGACTCTCCTTTGGATACTTGCATGTGTTGATACTAGTATGAATATGTGACGGTAAAGCTTTGTAATGCCCCGGCCCTAATAAAGCGAGAGATGGTTGTGCACGAGGAGGGCGAGATCATGCAGACGGAACAGGACCCGACGATGGAGCTCTCTATGGTCTCGATGGACCTCACCTTGCTCCACTACCCCTTGTGCCTCCGCCCCTTGAAGCCTCTAGTGTATGAGGTTTGAATACACCTTGTTCGTTCGGCTAATCGAGTAAGGTGTAGGTTTCTTGATTGATGCGTTGTTCGATTGATTTGTGCAGTGCAAGGGAGGGCACCTGGCTTGCGCAGACTGCCGCGTCGAGCGCCCCGGGAACCAGCGGCAGTGCCAGAAGTGCGAGCGCGGCGGTGGCTTCGACGTGCGGAACATGGCGGTGGACGCCGTCCTCTCCTCGTTGAGGGTGGAGTGCCCGCACGAAGGCTGTGGGCTCTACGTCACTTACCACAAGCTCGCTGATCACCAGAGCGTGTGTCCGCTCGCGCCCTGCAAATTCCCTGTGCCCGTCTGCGGCTTCGAAGGCTCGCTGCCGTGGCTCTCCCACCACATCAGCACCGTGCATCCCATGCCCGTGCACAGGATCCAGTATGGCAAGGCGCTCCAGCTGAAAGTGCCACTGTCGGAGCCACGGCTCTTGCTGTTCGCGGAGGAGGACGGCCGCGCGTTTTTCTTGGTCGGCGCCATGCTCGACATCGGCGCGCCTATCGCCGTGTCGGTCGTCTGCATCAGAGCAGGGGCGTCCCCACTGCCACACTACGTGGGCAAGCTGTGGGCGAATGGCCCGCCGGGGGAGCCCAAAGGCAGGACCGACGCCGTCAAGGTGGAAATGGAGGTGACAAGCAGCAGGGATCCCGGCGACGTCGCCGTGCAGGAGCTGGCCTTCTTCACAGTTCCGCCCAAGCTGCTGGCCGGGGCTAAGCTAGTGTCCCTCCACATTCAGATTGACAAGCTCACGTCCTAAATGATTCTACAGTGCCTTCTGTTTATCTTAGTAATATGCTAATATAGGGGTTAGCTCGGTCTACTTTAGCTTAAGCGATGGTGGGTTTTGGTGGCGATGCAGCAATTACCTCGACATCAGATCAGTAGTGAAAGTAATTTCGAACAGTCGAATGGATATTTTGTGTCTGTTGGATATAAAGATCATTTGTGTAAGAAGTAACATCTTATATGCTTTTTTTCGAAAGGGAACATCGATACTAGTATAATTTTTGTTGACATGCACTAATATTTTCGAAACGGACGTCGGGCTGTAGCTAGAAGGGCGGTTGGGACGTGGCATCGGCCCATACCGCGGTGACCCCCGATTGGGACGCACCGACTGTGGATTTTCTCCATCGCCGATGTCGACCGCGTCTACGCAGAACATTGTTCCCTTCCCCCAGCTGCGGGATCAGGCCGGATATGTGACCAGCGGTGTGGCCACCGTCGTTCTATGCTTGTGAAGAGAGCAACCCAAGCAAGCAGGCTTGTAGCTTAGGCTCCTGCTAGTGTATATATAGTGGTTTTCTTTTTCTCTCCATATCAACCATTTTATATTGCGTACGTGTCATTGAAGAGTGAAATGATGGTTGCTTCTTCCGACTTACTTACTGTGTGATTTGACTGCTCCTTTAGTGGCCCCTACACGTACTCCCCCTACGTGTATGCAACAGTCACACGTACACATGGACGCAAAAACACGCGCGACGCCCTAATGCATGCATGTCCGAGCACACGACGGAACACACACGGTCACGCTCAAGTGCTCAACCTACACGTGCATGCACACACATACTCAGTGTAACATCCCGGATGTAACTTTCCATATTTGTAACTCCAACTCTTGCCATTTTCGGCCATGTGTTATGATATTCCCTCCGTGGTTGGGTTTTGTTTTCCGTTTTGCTTTTTGTTCATGTCATCATGTGCATCTCATTTGCATACGTGTTCGTCTCATGCATCCGAGCATTTTCCCCGTTGTCCGTTTTGCAATCCGGCACTCCCACCTCCTCCGGCGCACCCCTCTCGTTTTCTTTTCGTAAGCGGGTGTTGAATGTTCTCGGAATGGACCGAGGCTTGCCAAGTGGCCTTGGTATACCACCGGTAGACCACCTGTCAAGTTTCGTTCCATTTGGAGGTCGTTTGGTGCTCCAACGGTTAACCGGGGAATCGCAAAGTCCGTTTGTGTGTTGCAGCAAAACCCCCCTCCAAACAGCCCAAAAACCCCTCTAAGTCTCTTCCATGCTCTAGGTCGTTCGATCACGATCGTGTGGGCGAAAACCGCACTCCAATTGGAGTCTCCTAACTCCCTCTACCTATAAATACACCTCTCCCTCCGAAATCTCGGGCAAAAACCACCCTAACCCTAGCAAAAATCGCCCCCGCGCCACCGGACACGTCCGCCGCCGGCCGGACGCATCCCCGCCGCCGCGCCCGGCCAACCAGGCGCCGCCACGT
>NC_057811.1:454015301-454037939 GCF_018294505.1 Triticum aestivum | reverse complement strand
CCCCGCGCCCCGTCGCCGTTCGCCGCCGCCTGAGCCGACCGCGCCTCCGGCTCCTTCCTCTCCTTCCTCTCCAACGTCGCCGGCCGCCATCTCCCCACTGCTCCGGCGAGCCGCCGTGCGCCCCAAACCCTAGCCGAGCGCCAGATCCGATCGGGTCAACCCGAGGTTGACTTTTCCCCTCTCTCGATTTTCTCCAAGTCCCAGATTCTTACAATATATGCCCCTGTTCATCGCATCATAACTCTCTGCATATAGCTTCGTTTCGTGCGTGTAATATATCAAAATGTTCATCTCGAGATGCTCTTCATTTTGTTCCATTGCACAATGTTCATTTTAGTCCATCTTGATGCCCAAATCTCTGGTGCAAGAGTGCTAGTTGCTGTTATCTGCTGTTACTTATCAGAACTTGAGGATTTGTTATTTTTGTTGCATTTAATGAGTGCATCTTATGGGCATGAGCTCTACATGTGTTTTGATGTATGCCATGCCATCTTTACAGAGGTGTATGCCATGTATTTTTTGTGATCTCTTTGGTGACTAGCACAAGCATGCAAACTAGGCTTCGTGATGTTTCTGTTTTCAGGGACTTAGTAATTTCACTGTCTGTTTCTGCGGTTATTTTGTTGCCATGTATCCATGTGGCTACAGTGAATTCCATGCTTATTTTGGTGATATTCTGTAAGGATGTTGTGTAGATATAGTTGTGCTCTATCCATTCCTGCCTTTGTTTGAAATTATGGAATACCCTATCATGACTCAATCTTGCTCTACTTTTGCTATAAAATATTTCTGGCAGATTGTTTACATGTTATTCAATATTGCCAAGGTTGTTGTAGTTGATCCTTTAATGCTATGTATTTGCTCTTGTCATGGATAGCTTCATAAACATGCTATCTTACTGTAGGTATGCTTGTTTTGTCATGAATTGCTTTGTGATGAGTGCATCAAGCTCACCAAGATGCCTTCATATTACTGTTTCTGCCATGCTCTGTTTTCTGCAAAGTCTGAAACCTGGTAACGAAACTTGCTATATTTACATGGTTGCCATCATATCTGCTGATCCTTTTTGGCTTATGGTCAGTAAGGGACTTTTGTCATATGCGTTTAGTAGATTATTGCCATGCTTTGGTTTGCTATGTTAAGTGCTTGTAGCATGTTGATTTCTTGCTCTGAACATTGCTACCTGATGCTGTTTCAGCCATGTCCAGTAATTTCACCGAGCCTGTGAACCTGATATCTTTTGCACTTTTTCCATGCTTGTTTGAACCTGTTGTGGTGTGATCTAGCCGTAGCTCAGTGTTCTTCTTTTGTCAAGCATCTCCTGTAGATTACTGTCATATGCTTTGTAGCTATGTTGGGGTGCTGTAGCATAGTTACTTGTTGCATTCTAAGTGCTATCATGCTGTTAATCACAGATTCGTGTCATTCTTGTTTTGCTTGCCATTTGCAAACCATGCATCCGTTTCCGGTGATCTTTATATCGATTTCGACCGAAATCATCTCATCTTTTTAGTGCAATGCTTGGTTTGCCAAGTTACTGCCTTGTTCATCATTTTTCTTCCGGAACACGCATATGCATCACATACCACATCTCGCATATTATACATGTTTTGCATCATGTTGCTTGTGCATTTCCCGTGATTGATTGTGGTTCCGTTTGCTTGTGTTCTTGTTGTGGGTAGAGCCGGGAGACGAGTTCGTGAACGAGGAATCTGTTGAGTACGTTTACGAGGATCAAGCTTTCGACAACTCTAAGAACCTTGCAGGCAAGATGACCATACCCTCGAAATCACTTCTATCTTTGCTTTGCTAGTTATTCGTTCTATTGCCATGCTGCGCTACCTACCACTTGCTATATCATGCCTCCCATATTTTCCATGTCAAGCCCCTAACCATCCTTTCCTAGCAAACCGTTGTTTGGCTAAGTTACCGCTTTTGCTCAACCCTTCTTATAGCGGTTGCTATTTGCAGGTGAAGTTGAAGTTGGTTCCATGTTGGAACATGGATATTTTTGGAATATCACAATATCTCTTATTTAATTAATGCATCTATATATTTGGTAAAGGGTGGAAGGCTCGGCCTTATGCCTGGTGTTTTGTTCCACTCTTGCCACCCTAGTTTCCGTCATACCGGTATTATGTTCCTTGAGTTTGCGTTCCTTACGCGGTTGGGTGATTTATGGGACCCCCTTGACAGTTCGCCTTGAATAAAACTCCTCCAGTAAGGCCCAACCTTGGTTTTACCATTTGCCACCTAAGCCTTTTTCCCTTGGGTTTTCGCGAGCCCGAGGGTCATCTTTATTTAAACCCCCGGGCCAGTGTTCCTCTGAGTGCTGGTCCAAACTAGAGCCACTTGCAGCGCCACCTTGGGGAAACTCGAGGGCTGGTTTTAGTTGTACGTAGTGTTCATCCGGTGTGCCCTGAGAACGAGATATGTGCAGCTCCTATCGGGATTTGTCGGCACATTCGGGCGGCTTTGCTGGTCTTGTTTTACCATTGTCGAAATGTCTTGTAAACCGGGATTCCGAGACTGATCGGGTCTTTCCGGGAGAAGGTTTATCCTTCGTTGACCGTGAGAGCTTATAATGGGCTAAGTTGGGACACCCCTGCAGGGTATTATCTTTTGAAAGCCGTGCCCGCGGTTATGAGGCAGATGGGAATTTGTTAATGTCCGGTTGTAGAGAACTTGTCACTTGACTTAATTAAAATACATCAACCGTGTGTGTAGCCGTGATGGTCTCTTCTCGGCGGAGTCCGGGAAGTGAACACGGTTTGAGTTATGCTTGAACGTAAGTAGTTTCAGGATCACTTCTTGATCATTTCTAGCTTCGCGACCGTTGCGTTGCTTCTCTTCTCGCTCTCATTTGCGTATGTTAGCCACCATATATGCTTAGTGCCTGCTGCAGCTCCACCTCATTACATCATCCTTTTCCTATAAGCTTAAATAGTCTTGATCTCGCGGGTGTGAGATTGCTGAGTCCTCGTGACTCACAGATTCTGCCAAAACAGTTGCAGGTGCCGACGATGCCAGTGCAGATGACGCAACCGAGCTCAAGTGGGAGTTCGACGAGGAACGTGGTCGTTACTATGTTTCTTTTCCTGATGATCAGTAGTGGAGCCCAGTTGGGACGATCGGGGATCTAGCATTTGGGGTTATCTTATTTTCATTTGGATTTGACCGTAGTCGGTCTATGTGTGGATTTTGGATGATGTATGAATTATATTGATGTATTGTGTGAAGTGGCGATTGTAAGCCAACTCTCGTTATCCCATTCTTGTTCATTACATGGGATTGTGTGAAGATGACCCTTCTTGCGACAAAACCACAATGCAGTTATGCCTCTAAGTCGTGCCTCGACACGTGGGAGATATAGCCGCATCATGGGCGTTACAAGTTGGTAATCAGAGCCATCCCCGACTTAGGAGCCCCCTGCTTGATCGAATCGCTGGCGTTGTTGAGTCTAGAACAAAAATGTTTTGAGTCTTAGGATTATATATATCGGAGAGTAGGATTCTTTTTACTCCTCAGTCCCTTCGTCGCTCTGGTGAGGCCTCCTGACGTAGAAGTTTTGACTCTTCTCTCCTGAAATTTCACTAAATTTTTTTAGGATCACGCGGGTATCTTGGAATCGTTCCGATGGTTTTGTGACGAGAACATTGTTCTTGGTGCCTCCTGACATTTAGGGGTTGTGGCAGTGTCCCGGGGAGTTGAGCTCCGAGGTGTTGTCGTCACAATTTTATCGTTGCAGTTCTGAAATACCTGAGTTTCGCCGACATCGAAATCTCTTTTATGCAGTTGTTGGTGAGATCACCTCGACGCCACCCAGTACTGGGGTGGGAGTTCGGGAGTATTGCCATAACTCGTATAACGGATGCTTTTCGAAGGTTGAGGTACACGATTTCCGAAGGTTTCTTGGTTATGTGTTGACGGATGGATACAGCTGGATCTAGGGATTGCTAGTTTGGGTGATATATTTTGTGTCCCCTGTATCCCCAACACCAGATTGCATAACCAGAAAGTTTCGGGAGTTTATAAGTGGGAATTCAAGTAGCTCCTAGGATATCTTTCCGACAGACGCATGATATGAGATTAGGGTTCGACGTCTAGTGGTCCGCCTTTCCACGGTTGGTTTTACAGTGGTCTCGTAGTGTCTTAAAGAGTCCTTGGCTATGCCGACTCGGGGACGCTTCGTATGTCATGTGCACTGCCTTGTACATGATGGTGCTGTACGATCGAGCCCATGTGGGCCCCACCACGAAAACTTCGGACGAAATCTCTATCATATTTTTGTTCCGGCTTATTCTGCAAGCCAATACTTTGTTTTGTTTTGAATTGTGGTATTCGAGTTGCTTCGAAGTCAAATGTTGATTCCTTACCTTTTTTCTAAGTGGCTTCTCAACTTAATGGAAGTGTGATGATTTACTATGGAATTCATTTGTTCATCCTCGTTCGAATGTTTATTGTGAAGACTATATGTTGCAATTTCTATCCGTTGATTCTACTTGTCTATTTGTCTATCAAGATGCTAACAGATGTCACCCTCTTCAGGATGGCTCCGCCAATGCATGAGAATCCAGAACGCAATGAGGGGAGTCAGGCGAACCCTCCACCACCACCTCCGCCTCCGGAGGCATGGCAAGCTATCATGGCAGCCACCAACGCCAATGCTCAGATGATTCTGCAACTCTTGCAAGAACGCACCCAAGGGCAAGGCAATCAAGGAAATCAAGGTCAAGGCAACAATCAGCCTCACTTCGCTACCCTCAACCAGTTCCTCGCAAATCAGCCCAAGTCTTTCAGCTACTGTGCCGAGGCCACGGATGCCGATGATTGGCTCGTGGACATCAACAAGCATTTTGAATGTAGCAATGTCAGGCCTGAGGACTATGTCAAGTTCGCTTCTTTTCAACTCAAGGATCAAGCTGCCGAGTGGTATCAATAATTCAAAGATTCCAGAGGAGGTCGTGTGATTACCTGGGATGATTTCCGTCGAGACTTCAAAGCTCACCACATTCCACAAAGTGTTGTTGAGAGCAAGCGTGAGGAGTTCCGCAATCTCAAGCAAGGCAGCATGTCCGTGTATCAATACAATACTCAGTTTCAGAAACTCGCTCGCTTCACTAAGCAAGACGTTCCTGATGAAAAGAGCATGATCTATCAATTCAGAGGTGGCCTCAGAGAAGATCTACAATTACCTCTCGTGCTTTTTGAGCCGACCAAGTATGATGATTTCTACAATATGGCACTGAAGCAAGAGGCTGCTCAGCTCAAGTGTGAGGCTTCTAAGAAGAGAGTCAGGGACGCAGTTCAGTCTTCTTCTTCCTCATTAGTGGCTGCTAAGCAACAGAAGTTCTGGTTGCCTCCTCCTCCTCTGTTTCGTCAGCCATACCAGCAGAAGAACAAAGGTGGCCATGGATCTTCCCACTATTCCAACCCTGGCTATCAGAACAAGTCTCAGAATGAAGCTCCAAAGTCCAATGCTCCTTATCATCGTCCACTCTCAGAGGTGACTTGCAACAAGTGTCAGCAGAAAGGTCACTATGCGAACAAGTGCTTCAACCAAAGGCGCCTTCCGCCTCCTCCTCCTGTGAGATCTTCCAGCAATGCAGTGGTCAAGCATAATCCCAAGTCTGCAAAGGTGAACATGATGAATGCAGCTCAAGTGGAGGAATCTACTGATGTGATAATGGGTAATCTCTCAGTTAATGATATTCCTGCAAAAGTTCTTTTTGACACTGGTGCATCTCTTTCTTTCATTTCAAGACCTTTTGTTGCCAAGCATGAGTTTGTGACGGAAAAGATTCCTATCCCGTTGAAGATTGTGTCCCCGGGTAAGCAAATGACATCTAATAATTGTGTCCCGGATGTTTCCATCAAGATGGGGAACTATAAATTTCTATCTAAACCAATTGTTCTTGGTGACTCGGATATTGATCTTATTCTCAGGATGGACTGGCTTTCTAAGCACAAGGCTCAACTTGATTGTGCTGCCAGGGAAATTCAATTGACACACTCTTCTGAGGATGTTATCATTTATGCCGCTCGTGATGAAACCATTCGGTTATTTTCTCTCAATGAGAAGGGCGAATTGAATGCCATCTCTCAAATTCCAGTCGTTTGTGAGTACCAAGATATCTTTCCAGAAGAGCTTCCGGGTATGCCTCCTCACCGGCCAGTTGAGTTCGTTATCGATCTTGAGCCGGGCACGGAACCCGTTTGCAAGCGTCCATACAAGCTTGGACCCAAGGAGCTGAAGGAATTGAAGAAACAACTCGATGAACAAGAGCGTCTGGGTTTGATCAGACCGAGTTCATCTCCGTGGGGTTGTGGAGTTCTTTTTGTCCAGAAGAAGGATGGCACGGAACGACTTTGTGTCGACTACCGTCCATTGAACAAGAAGACAATCCAGAACAAGTATCCACTTCCAAACATCAATGAGCTATTCGAGCAACTTAAAGGTGCTAAATTTTTCTCCAAGCTTGACCTTCGAATGGGTTATCATCAGATTCACATTCGTGAAGAGGATATTCCCAAGACAGCATTCAGAACAAGCTTTGGTTCTTATGAATATACTGTCATGTCTTTCGGCCTTGTCAATGCTCCTCCAACATTCTCTCGGATGATGAATTTCATCTTCAACCCCTATACCAATGAATTTGTCCTGGTGTATCTAGATGATATCTTGGTCTTCTCCAAGAATAAGAAGGATCATGCCAAACATTTGCGATTGGTGCTCGACAAGCTCAGAGAATATCAATTCTATGCGAAGTTTTCAAAATGTGAGTTTTGGCTTGATGAAGTTCTTTACCTTGGTCATATCATCTCTGCCAAGGGCATCGCTGTTAATCCCGAGAAGGTGTCTGCAATTGTGAATTGGGAACCTCCTCAGAATGTCAAGCAGCTCCGCAGTTTTCTTGGTCTTGCAAGCTATTGCCGAAGATTCGTTGAGAATTTCTCTAAGATTGCAAAGCCTCTTTCCAACCTCCTCCAGAAGCATGTGAAGTATGTCTGGTCTCCTGAGTGTGACGTTGCTTTCAACACTCTCAAAGAGAAACTCGTCACAGCTCCTGTCTTAACTCCTCCTGATGAATCCAAGCCATTTGAAGTTTTCTGTGATGCTTCTCTTCAAGGTCTCGGTGCCGTGTTAATGCAAGAGAAGAAAGTTGTGGCCTATACCTCTCGTCAGTTGAAACCCAACGAAAAGAACTACCCCACTCACGATCTTGAGTTGGCGGCAGTTGTCCATGCATTAATAACGTGGAGACATCTCTTGTTGGGAAGAAAAGTGGACATATTCACCGATCACAAGAGTCTCAAGTACATCTTCACTCAGCCCAACCTCAACCTCAGGCAAACTCGATGGGTCGAAATGATTCAAGAGTACAATCCAAGTATTGAATATACTCCAGGCAAAGCCAATGTCATTGCAGATGCTTTGAGCAGGAAGGCTTATTGCAACAACTTAATTCTCAAGCCATTCCAACCGGATCTTTGTGAAGCTTTCCGCAAGCTGAATCTTCAAGTTGTTCCTCAAGGCTTTCTTGCCAACCTCGTAGTCTCTCCTACTTTGGAAGATCAAATTCATGAGGCACAACTCCTGGATACCATGGTGAAGAAGGTGAAACGTGGTATCGACAAGGGTCTTTCCAAATACAAGTGCTATCGCATTGATGACAGAGACACTTTATTCTTCGAGGACCGGATTGTGGTTCCTAAAGGTGATCTAAGGAAAGTCATTATGAACGAGGCGCACAATTATCTTCTTTCCATTCATCCTGGAAGTACGAAGATGTACCATGACCTCAAGCAGTCGTATTGGTGGACTCGAATGAAGCGAGAAATCGCTCAATTCGTGAATGAATGTGATGTCTGCCGAAGGGTGAAAGCAGAACACCAACGACCAGCTGGTCTCCTCCAACCTCTTGCTATGCCAGAGTGGAAGTTTGATCATATCGAAATGGACTTCGTGACTGGATTTCCCAAGTCCAAGCGTGGAAATGATGCTATCTTCGTTGTCATCGACAAGCTCACTAAAGTGGCTCATTTTCTTCCAATCAAAGAGTCCATCACAGCAGCTCAGTTGGCAGAGCTATACACCTCTAGGATTGTCTACTTGCACGGCATTCCACAATTGATATCTTCAGATCGTGGAAGCATCTTCACTTCTAAGTTCTGGGACTCCTTCCAGAAGGCCATGGGCACCAACATTCGCTTCAGCACAGCTTTCCATCCTCAAACTAGTGGCCAAGTTGAGCAAGTCAATCAAATTCTTGAAGATATGCTCAGGGCTTGTGTCATTTCCTTTGGCATGAAATGGGAAGATTGTCTTCCATATGCCGAATTCTCCTACAACAACAGCTTCCAAGCGAGTTCGGGCAAGGCCCCATTCGAGATTCTCTATGGCAGAAAGTGCCGTACTCCTCTCAATTGGTCAGAGACTAGTGAACGCCAACTTCTTGGCAATGACTTAATCACAGAGGCTGAAGAAATGTGTAAAGTCATCCGTGAAAATCTCAAAGCCGCGCAATCGCGCCAGAAGAGTTACTATGATAGTAAGCACCATGATTTGGCTTTCGAGATCGGAGACCATGTCTACTTCCGCGTCTCTCCAATGAAAGGCACTCGTCGCTTCGGTATCAAAGGGAAGCTTGCCCCTAGATACGTGGGTCCTTTCAAGATCATTGGCAAAAGAGGCGACCTCGCCTATCAACTTGAGCTTCCTTCCAACTTCGCGAGCGTGCACGATGTGTTCCACGTGTCACAGCTTTGCAAGTGCTTCAAGACTCCTGAGCGCACCATCAACTTCGAAGAGATTGACCTCCAAGAAGATCTGTCTTATCATGAGCACCCCGTTGCTATTTGTTGAGGATATAGACCTGGGAGTCACCCGCCAGGAGGGCCGGGTTACACTAAGGGTCATTGCCAGAAGCCCGGAGCTAAGTTTCAAGATAATGGGCCAGAGATGGGCTGAGACCCGGCGATGGCTTAAAGCCCGTAGTACAATCTTTATTGTTATAGTAGACTTGTAGTGTAAGGCAAGTATTGTTTAGAGTCCGAGCCGGACACTCTTATGAGCCGGCCGGGACTCTAAGGGCCGCTGGGCGTCAGCCTCCCTATATAAAGGGACGACCCGGCAGCGGTTTAGGGGCGACAACAATCTCATCGAGAGCCGGGCATAGCTGTTTAGCTCCCTGGCGATCGTAACCCTAATCAATAACACCTCGAACTGGACGTAGGCTTTTACCATCACCGTAAGGGGCTGAACCAGTATAAACCCTCGTGCTTCTGGTCCCGCATAACCCCTTCAAGCTTCCTAGTTGCGATGGCTCCACGACTAAGTCCTAGCTCAAGGACATCTGCCGTGACAATTCCACGACAGTTGGTGCCCACCGTGGGGCTGGCGCACGGTGGATTTGAGTTCTTGAAGGGTAGCTTCGAGGGGCTCAAGGGATACGCTGTGGGCCGGATGACCAAGAGTCGTCGCGGCAAGCTCTACATCGACGATGCGGACTGGGGCCCCGACGCCGGCTCAGTGGAGTACGGGTACCGGGTCCCCTTCGGTGGAATTCATGTCTTCATCGGCAAGATTGGAGAGCCGGGCCCCGAGCCGGATCTCCCCGCCGGTCTCATCGAAACGGCTCAGCGCGCACGACCCACCCGGGCCCGGCCTGCCTTAAAGCGCGCTTTTGTGGGATGCATCCACGGAGGGCCCTCTGATCCATCTGGGTCTGGGGATGAGGCGGCCGCCGGCTCTGACGGCGAGTCGGCCGCTGACGAGTCAAACTCGTTGTACCAACTTCAAGATGGCAGGCTCATGAGTTATTCCGATGGCAACAATATTCCGGACCTTTTTGAGCCGCCAAGTCAGGTTGGAGTTTTTATGGCTGGCGCACAGCCTGTTCAGAACCCCGCTGCTGGATCGGGAAACCCGGTGCCTTCTCCGGCTCAGGTGCTGATGGATCTCACGGACAAGATGACGGCCCTGTTGACCGCCACGGTTGACCCGGCGGATCAAGCCCAGCATGATGCGGAGGTGGCACAGTTGAAACTAGATTTGATAAAAGCTAAAGAGGATCTTGCAGCAGAAGGAATCAGGCTGGCTGCGGAGCGGGCGGCTCTCGATGCCCAGACTCAGCTGATTCAGGCGCAGTCCTTCCAACTCACGATGGATCAGAACGCGGCCAATGAGGTCATGAGAAGGAGGCATCAAAAGGCTAAATCTCGACTCCCGCCGGTCTACGATCCGCGCAACCTCTTCAACATGCCAGGTGCAGGGTCCAGTAACCCACCAGGAGTCATTGCGCCCGGGTCAGGACCCCTTATTCAGCCACGAGTGATGGGGCCTCCCCAGGTGCCCCCTGCCCCGCCTCAATATGTGCCAATACCCCCGGGCCATTATAATAACCCGCTGGAGAACATGGTCGCCGCGGCGGCACGGCTGGCGGCTTTGCCCGTTGATGGCGACTCTCCGACGGCTACTGAGACCCGCCGGGTCAGAGAACTCCTTCATGCAGCACTGGCGCAACAAGAGGCGTACTCCTACAGCAGGGATAGGATCCACTCAACCCCTCGTCCAGGGCAGAGCCCGAGTTACAGCCGGCACATGGTCTCGGAGACCGGCTCAAGTAATGTCCAACGCCATGACCCGCCCCCTGGTCATGGCCCGGTTCATAAGGAAGCCTTCTACGTAGCAGACCAAGCACGCCAGGAGGCGGAGCAGGCGCCTCAATTGATGGCTTACCAGACCCCCCGGCTTATCCGACGACGTCCGTTGATGCGGGTATCCCTACCAGAACCGGGGGTGTCCCTTGTTTGGTGCCAGCTATCCGTAATGAACGTCTACCCAAGGACTTCAAAGGACCTAGGAAAGTGCCAAACTATGCAGCAGACTTACAGCCTGCAGCCTGGATTGAGAGTTATGAGATGGCTATGGAATTACTGGAAGTCAGTGAGGCGGCCATGGCCAAATATTTCACCATGATGTTAGATGGAACTGCCCGCACGTGGTTGAAAGGGTTACCGCCGAACTCCATTGGGTCTTGGGCTGAGCTGAAAGCCCGGTTCATTCAAAACTTCAAAGATACCTGCAGGCAATCTATGTCAATCGTGGATCTGACTAACTGTAAGCAGCAGGAGGGTGAATCCACGACCCATTGGGTTCGCCGGGTCAAGGAGATCATACATTCATCGGATAAGATGGATGCCGGCTCTGCAGTCTTAATGTTGGAACAAAACTGTCGCTTTGTGCCCCTAAAGATGAAACTCGGGCGGTTAAGCGTGACTGTACTGATATGGGTACACTGATGGCGGCTCTTGTCAAGTACGCCGATTCTGATGGTACCAAGGATCCCCCTTTAGATGATGAAAGGACATGGAAGGGAAAGAAGAGCGGCAATGGCAAGAGTCCTCAGTTTAACCCGGGGAATCAAGGAGGAGGCAAGCGCAAGGCCGATGGCAGCCTAGAGTTTGTAGCCAACACCAACTCTCAAGGTAATAACCAGCGACGCAAGGGGAGGCCCCCTCCCCGAGGCGGCGGGTCAGGACCTTCTCTGGAACAGCTGTTGAATGAACCTTGTCCGAGACACGATTCTAGAGAGAAGCCAGCGACTCATCTGTGGAAGGATTGTGCTATCATGAAGGCCTTTAAAAACTACAATGGTCCGGGTGGCGGCTCAGGCTCCGGCGGCTTCCATGGCCCGGGCGGCGGGTCAAATTCCAGTCCCCAGAACGGTCAAGGGGGCTTTAATCAACAGTCTGGTCAGGGTCATCAACAGCAACAGGGGGGCTATCAGACCAACCCAAAGCAGCTTAGCGGTGGACAGTATCATGTGTTCACCACTAGTTTGTGCAAACGAGACGAGAAGCTTCACAAGAGGGCTGTTAATGCTGTTGAGCCGGCGGTTCCACGCTACTTACGGTGGTCGGAGCAGCCCATAGTGTGGAGTAGGGAGGATCACCCTCCCCGGGTGGATAACCCGGGCCACCTGGCCTTAGTGGTGGCTCCTCAAGTGGGAGGCTATAAGTTCACAAAAGTACTCATGGATGGAGGCAGCAGCATCAACATCCTCTATTATGAGACTTTCCGTCGTATGGGGCTAGTTGATAAGAACCTCAGCCAGTCAAATACTATCTTCCATGGTGTGGTACCCGGTAAATCGGCTTATCCAGTCGGCAAGATCGAACTGGAAGTGGCCTTCGGTGATGAGAACAACTACAGGGTGGAGAAGTTGACCTTTGAGGTGGTCCAGATAAGAAGTCCTTACCACGCCATATTTGGACGGCCGGCTTACGCCAAGTTCATGGCACGGCCGTGTTATATGTACTTACAACTCAAGATGCCGGGTCACAACGGGACCATTACGGTTCACGGCAGCCGGAAAGTGGCTCTGGAGTGTGAGGAAGGTGACGCGGCTTATGCAGAGTCTGTTTGTGCCACAGAAGAGTTGAAATTTTATAAAGACAATGTCGACCCAACAGATATGACCTCTCTGAAAAATCCAACCACGGAGAATGAACCAGCAATGAAGTTTAAATCAGCTGATGAGACTAAACTTGTTGATTTTGTTCCAGGTGACTCGTCTCAGCAGTTCAGCATCAGTGCAAATTTGGACCCGAAATAGGAAGGCGCGCTCATCGAGTTCATCCGTGAGAATAGGGACATCTTCGCGTGGAAACCTTCTGACATGCCAGGTGTACCTAGAGAACTCGCTGAGCACACTCTCAATGTTGATCCAAAATTTAAGCCAGTCCGACAGTTCCTTCGACGGTTTAACGAAGAGAGGCGGAAGGCTATTGGTGAAGAAGTGGCCCGGCTTTTGGCGGCCGGGTTCATTGTTGAGGTTTTTCACCCAGAGTGGTTGGATAACCCGGTGCTCGTACTTAAGAAGAACGGCACCTGGCGGATGTGTGTGGACTACACGGACTTGAACAAGGCGTGCCCGGCTGATCCTTTTGCTCTCCCCCGTATTGATCAAATCATTGATGCTACGGCAGGGTGTGCACGCTTAAGTTTCTTGGATGCCTATTCCGGGTATCATCAGATTAAGATGGCAGTTAAGGACCAGGAGAAGACGGCGTTCATCACTCCCTTTGGAGCCTTCTGCTATGTGTCTATGCCCTTTGGGCTCAAGTGTGCGCAAGCGACTTACCAGCGTTGTGTACAGAATTGTCTCCATAAACAGATCGGGCGCAATGTTCACGCTTACGTGGACGATATTGTGGTTAAGTCCATCAAGGAGGAAACCCTAATAGATGACTTAAGGGAAACCTTCGATAATCTCCGGGTCTACAAGATGATGCTTAACCCGGCCAAATGTGTTTTTGGTGTTCCTGCGGGCAAGCTATTGGGCTTCTTGGTTTCTGACAGAGGAATTGAAGCTAACCCGGAGAAGATCAAAGCTATCACTTCTCTAGCTAAACCGGCGTGTATAAATGATGTTCAGCGTTTGGCGGGTCGTATCGCTGCTTTAAGCCGGTTCATAAGCCGCTTGGGTGAGAAGGCTATGCCCTTATATCAGTTGATGAAGAAAACTGATAACTTCGTCTGGAATGACGCAGCTAATACCGCCTTTGAGGATTTGAAAAAGCAGCTGGCAGAGCCCCCCGTCCTTGCTGCTCCGGCTGATAAGGAGCCCTTGCTACTGTATGTGGCGGCAAACACACGAGCCGTCAGTGTGGCGATGGTGGTGGAGCGTAAGGAGACGGGTAAGGAGCATCCGGTTCAGCGGCCGGTTTATTATGTCAGTGAGGTGCTTATTGAGTCCAAGCAGCGATACCCGCACTGGCATAAGCTTATATATGGTGTGTTCATGGCGAGCCGGAAACTCAGGCATTATTTTCAGGGTCATCCCATCACTGTGGTCAGTTCTGCCCCTCTTGGGGATATTATCCAGAACCGAGAGGCTACAGGGAGAATTGCTAAGTGGGCTATTGAGCTTGGGCCTCATGGCCTCAAATATGTGCCACGCACCGCTGTTAAGTCTCAAGCTTTGGTGGATTTTATTAATGATTGGACAGAGTCGCAAGTGCCTGAGCAGAAGCCGGATAACACCTATTGGACTATTCACTTTGATGGGTCCAGGCAGCTGGAGGGCTCGGGGGCTGGTGTTGTATTGGCTTCCCCTAGGGGTGACAAGTTCCAGTATGTGCTACAATTGATGTTTCCTTGCACTAACAACGCGGCTGAATACGAGGCCTTACTCCACGGTCTTCGGGTGGCTAAGGAGATGAGCCTAAGCCGGGTACGGTGCTTCGGGGACTCAGATTTAGTGGTTCAACAAGTATCAGGCACTTGGGATTCTAAGGATCCCGTCATGGCGGCTTATCGCCGCGAGGTTGATGCCATTGCTGGGCACTTTCAGGGATATCAAGTGGAGCACATTGATCGCAGGAAGAACGAGGCGGCTGATGCTTTCAGCCGGCTCGGCTCTCAGCGAAAGCCGGTGCCGCCTAACACTTTCCTGGATGTCCTGTATAACCCTTCGGTTAAGTTGCCTACAGAGGAGGACTTGGCTATCCCTGACCCGGAGGCACGACTGGTGGCGGCTCTTCATGTCATACCAGACTGGACAATGCCGTACTTGGTTTATATAACCCGGGGAGAGTTGCCTGAGGATGAAACTTTGGCCAGGAAAATAATCCGGCGGGCCAAGTCAATGATTGTTATCAATGGCGAGTTGCATCATCGCAGTCTTTCAGGGGTATTTCAGCGTTGTATTTCCCCTGAGGAAGGTCAAGAGATCTTGCGCGAGATCCATGAGGGGGATTGCGGCCATCATGCCAGCTCAAAATCCCTTGTGGCCAAGGCATTCCGTCATGGTTTTTATTGGTTGACGGCTCATGCTGATGCGGAGGACTTGGTTAGCAAGTGTGATGGTTGTCAGAGGTTCTCCCGACGGGCTCATGTGCCGGCTCAGGAATTGAGGATGATCCCGATCACTTGGCCCTTTGCGGTCTGGGGGCTTGATATGGTCGGGCCTTTTAAACGGTCCAAGGATAAGAAGACCCATCTCTTGGTGGTAGTGGACAAATTCACGAAGTGGGTGGAAGCTGAGCCAGTTAGCAAGTGTGATGCAGCCACGGCGGTTCAATTTATGAAAAAGGTGATCTTCCGCTTCGGCTTTCCGCACAGCATCATAACAGACAATGGCACTAATCTGTCCAAAGGCGCTATGGAGGAGTTTTGTCAACGAGAGCATATCCGGCTTGATGTTTCTTCAGTGGCTCATCCCCAGTCCAATGGCCAAGCTGAGAGAGCTAACCAGGAGATTCTGAAGGGCATCAAACCCCGGCTTTTGGTCCCTTTGCAGCGGACGCCGGGTTGTTGGGTGGAGGAGTTGCCCTCCGTCTTATGGAGCATCAACACTACTCCTAACAGGTCTACTGGCTTCACGCCTTTCTTCATGGTTTATGGGGCAGAAGCGGTCCTCCCTAGCGACATCCGTCACGATTCACCTCGTGTGGCGGCTTATGTTGAGACGGACAATGAACAGGCGCGCCAAGTTGCTCTGGACTTGTTGGATGAACAGCGTGATGTGGCAGCAGCCCGTTCAGCGATTTACCAACAAGACCTGCGCCGTTATCATAGCCGCCGGGTCAAAACCCGGGTCTTCCAGGAAGGCGACCTTGTGCTCCGGCTCATCCAGGATCAAACAGATACACACAAGTTATCCCCACCTTGGGAAGGGCCTTTTGTGGTCAGTAAGAACTTGCACAACGGGTCATATTACCTCATTGATATCCGGGAGCATAAAGACTCGCGTAAATCTGAGGAGGAGACCCGTCGGCCGTGGAACATAGCTCAGCTTCGGCCTTACTACACTTGAGCTACCGGCTCTTGTGGTGTATATATTTATCTCAGCCATGTATATATTATGATAAGCAATAAAGCAGGACCTCTGTCCTTTTTTCTCCTCCAAATATACGTGTCATACTAATTTGAAAGGAGGATCCGGCTTATGATCGCATTCGAGTCTAGCCGTAAGCAGTAAGATCACTTGGGGGCTTCCTGTTCAAACATGGGTCGTATTCGAACCAAAGAGAACATAACTGTCGATACCCATTTGATTGGCAAAGTGCCGAGCTCATTGGGAGGTTGCCTTTGGTCATATTTGAATCATAGTGTAACCCCTCTGAGAACCGACGTGGATCATATTCGAATCAGCGTCGTTAAACAATTTTCAGAATCACTTGGGGGCTTCCTGTTCAAACATGGGTCGTATTCGAACCCAAGAGAACATAGCTGTCGGTACCCTCTTGATTGGCATCGCCACACCCATTGGGGGCTATATGATCGTATCCGAATCTTGGCTTAAACCCCTTTCGGGCCGGGTCTCTGGTCGTATTCGAACTGGAAGCCCCTAAGTTCCGATTTATCGCAAAGTCTACTCTGATTATGACAACGTGTGCATGGCCGGGTTTCACTTGCCGGCTTAATTTTGGTTTATCTTGTTAGTTGAGCATCATGGATGTCATCAAGACAAGTAAATTCGAGTTAAGATACCAACCGTGCTACCCGGGTTATTTAACCCGGAAGTATGCTTACAGGCTGTTGAGTGTGTTATCACGACTGTGTTCAGAATATAGTTAAGGACCAGTCTTTTTGGTTTGTATTCCGGGTTATCCATCTCAAACACCTGATTCTCAGGGCGGTAAGCCGCCTTGCGGCTTGTGATTTGCCTTTCTATGCAGATACTTAAAGGTTCTTTTTAAGGTTGAGAAGGACAAAGGGATAATTACGACCCGGAGGAACACAAAGGATAATTTCAAGAGTTTCCAGCATTCATTACGTGCACGATGGCACGGCAGAGATAAAATGTTGCACCTAGTTTATTACAAAATTCTTCAAGTCTCAAGGTTGGAGCGTTGTTCGGTGAACCGCCAGCCGCTTTACGATGCCTGCTGGGTTGAAGTCCCCGGCTCGTCTTCTGCTCCGGTTGATCCCAAGACCTCGAAGGTTGACGACTTCCAGTCGATGCCGCTGAGAGCTTCGAACTGGGCTTCTTCGTCAATTAACCCGGCCGGGTCAATCTCGGGGGCGAAGGTGTGCTGACGAGCCGGAGGAATCAGACTAAGAGCTTCATAGCGAGGGGTTGGAATCCTCTGATTCTCCGCGTTGTACCCTGGCTGATACTTGGTTAAGTCGGTGTCATTCCCGATGATGGTGGCCACCGGGCGTACAGCCTTAACACACGCCGCGAAGTCCTTCTGGTCGAAGGTGGAGCCGTCTTCCTTCAAGCTCGGGTAACCCAGTGCGATGTCTGCCGGGTCTAGCTCCGGCAGGAATGCTTTGGCCCGGCTCAGCGCGGCAATTGCTCCGGATCTTGCGGAGGCTCGGCGTAGCTCCTGGATCCGCTGTGGCAGAACAGCAAGCCGGCGCAGGACTTCGGCCAGATGGGTTGGCACCTCGTTGGATAGGGCCACCACAGCTAAAGCGCGCTGTGACCCGGTGTAGAGTTGTTCCACCAGGGTGTACACGGCCTTTAGCTTGGTGACCACGCTCTGGTTCAAGTTGGCGCTTCTGGAACCTGTTTAACAACATCAGATGACCCGGTGACAAGGATGAATCAGGAGATGTAAACATTCTAACATGAATGAAAGCCGGTGAGGCGACTTACCGAAGATGGCAGCTACCATTTGGAACACTTGGCGCTTTAGGCTGGAGAGTTCGGCGGTTTTTTCAGAGAGTGCCTTCTCCGCCTGTTCCGCCCGGGTCATCAGTGCGGCTTTCTCCTCAGCCCAGGCCTTCCGCTCAGCGTCGAATTCAGTCTTCAATTTCTCCTGAGCGGCGATGCTGGAGACAAACTTGGCATTCGCCTTCCGGGTCTCCATCTCTTGAGTCTTTAACCGGCTCTTGAGATCCGCCAGGTCCGACTCTACTTTCTTGCCAACAGCCTGCATATATTTCCGGGTTATTGGCAGTCATTCTATAAAGTCCCAAGCGCTTTCCAAGCAAAGACACTTGGCACTTGGGGGCTAATGCATATTGAACGTATCTATCTATGTACGGCCGGCTCAGTTCAGTAAGCCGGAATCTAAGTCTACAACATATTCAAGTATAAGTGCTAGACTTGGGGGCTAGGATGACAAGGATCACTATGCAGAAATAAGAAAACAGCAGAAGGTTACCTCAGATTTTTGTTGGATCTGGTTGACCATGGTGATCTCGGCATCTCGGCTCTTGTGAACTTGGCTGATGTAGCCTGAGACAAGCTCTCCAATGCTTAAATCGGTGTAGCTGGAGAGATCCAGATTCACCCGATGGGGTTGCAGCAACTCCCCCTTCGCGGAGCATTTGGCCAGTGCGGTCGGCCTCCCCGGCTCAACATACTCCGTCCGGGTAATTACCACGTCCGGGTCGTTAGCTGGTGGGGCTGAGCCGGATGCCTCCGGATTAGCTGACGCTTCGCTCGTTGTCTTGGTGGTCGGGGCAGGGGCTTCAGGCGTCGTATCCATGGGAATGGTGGCCTCGGAGGCGGCTGGAGGATCTTGAGCCGTCGTCTCCGGCTCAGGCAAGTCCGGCGCTCCGGCTGACCTGGTCTTCTTTGTTCTTTTGGTGAGCTTTGCCTGGGCACTGAAAAGACAAAAGTGTTAGGCATACAAAGAGTAAATACAGACAGATAATGTAAGGTGATTGTTATTACCCGGGTGCAGTCTTGAAGGCCGGCAGACTTGATTGCAGGGAGTCACCCGAAGAGGGGGAGGTCTCCTGGTAATTGGAGTCAGAAGAATTAAGTGGTTGACGGATAACACCCGCCAACGGATGAAAAGGGTACAAGTGAGAAAAGACCTCGGTGCGACGTTTCTTTGTCGCGTCGGGTAACCCGGCGGAGAGGTCGGTGTCCTTGCGGGCCCGGGTGAGACGCCGGCTTTCGTGAACCTGCTGCTTCAAAAGAAATTGAGGGTCTTGATGAGCTAATGGATGAGAAAAGCTTACTTTCCGGGTTACCCTTCGGACTTTCAGCTGTGGCAAAGGCTCCGAGTCGGAGGGGAGTAATGTTACCTCTTCAATCACCGGGTTACTGGCGCCGGTGTCATCCTGTCAATAAGCAAAATGATGGTAAAGTGGACAGCAGCAACCAGTAAATACGGCAAGAGTTTAAAGGTTTAAGGGTTACCTCTGACTCGGAGCTATCGCTTAATTGCAGCAGCTCCGAAGCAGTGGGTCTGTTTCCCTTTTTGCGAGGGGCGGCTCTCTTGGCGGCTTTCTTCGCCTTCCTAGCCTTCTTGGCCGCCTCATGGTCATACTTGACCCGCCAGAATTTATCATCAGCCTGAAAAATACAGTAATGAGTTTTTAGTAAGATGACAGGTAAAAAATGGAAAGGTTAAAGTCAGCGGCTTACTGCTGGGGCTGGATTGGTCTTGCAGAACGGGGCTAGCCCGGTTCTTCCACAGTCTGCCAGGCTCTCGTTTAACAGAGCCTTGGTCTCTTCTTCCGCAACGTCTTCTGGAAGATCATTGCGACTGTGCCTCTGCGGGTCATCCTTTCGCCCGGTGTACTCACACATTAAGCCGGGGCGGCGGCTCAATGGGATCACCCGCCATGAGATCCAGACCCGGACCAAGTCTATTCCGTTCAGACCGTTGCCTAGCAGGGCCTTGATCTTATTGATCGTTGGAAGCAGAGGCTGGCGTTCCGCGGCAGTCAGCTTGTCGGATAGCGGATGAGTCGGCTCCAGGCGCGTTGGGCGAAAGCCGGGCAGCGGGCTCTCATCAGCCGGGGACGTGTCTTGGCAGTAGAACCAAGTCATGTTCCAGTCCTTGGGGTGACTTGGCGGTTTTGCGTAAGGAAATAGACAGTCCCTGCGCCGTTGGATGGAGATGCCGCCTAACTCTAGACTTGGACCGTTTGCGCACTCGGTTTGGCGGTTCAAATAAAACAGCTCTCTGAAGAGCAGCAGACTCGGCTCTTCTCCAAGATATACTTCACAAAAAACTTGGAAGTTGCAGATGTTGGATATGGAATTGGGTCCTATATCCTGAGGCCGAAGGTCAAAGAAGTTGAGCACGTCCCGGAAGAATTTTGAGCCGGGCGGTGCGAAGCCCCGGCTCATATGGTCTGCAAAGATCACTACTTCCCCGTCCCTCGGCTGAGGTCTTTCTTCGGACGGGTCAGGGGCACGGTAGGACATCACTTCCTTCCTGGGCAGATATCCGGACTTAACGAAGTTGGCCAGGGTCTCATCAGTGACGTTGGATCTCATCCAGTTGCAAGTGATGGGAGCTTTGGGAGGCATGGTGACGGTTGGTGATCTATGATAAAGAGGAAAGTGTCCGGGTTAATTATAAGCCGGAGTTTATCATTCAAATTACAATGACGGCTTATGAAGGGGACTAATGGTATGTATTGACATGGTGGGTTATCTAAGCCGTCGGGGCATTCAGGATGAGTTGGTCATCTACGGCTTACTGCGGTTAAGTCGGAAGATACTACAGAGCATGGTTCTCTTTAAACCGGAAAGTTCTACGGCGCGTGTTTTCTTTAAGTCGGAAACATAAGCCGCCAAGATTCAAGGGCTGCAGTTTTTACTAAGTGTGGTAAAACAGATTTCATATATTACAGTAACTTTTTCGGATCAAAATGGTCGGGCAAGATGAAAATTTTCTAGACCTAAAGAAACAGAAACAGGAGAAGTTCTTAAGGTGGAGCATGGTCTTTAAGCAGTAAAAAGAGGATTTTTTGCAGATGGAATGGATCTCGAACATTTACCGCAAAGGTTCTACGAAGAGTTAAGATCAACGGGGGCAGTGACTACAGGGGTTACTGAAACTTGCGGCAATGGTGAAGAACGCGAAGAACACAAGATGAACCCTACCACAGATTGGTTCTAGCAAGGCAGGGAAGACTCACCGGAGTTGAGGAAGAGCGAAGGTCGCCGCCGTTATCTGGTCCGGGTCAGGGTGATGCAGCGGCCGGGTCGATGAAGATCAGGGGCGCGACGGCGGCGGCGGCAGAAGCTCGGGCAGAGGAACGACAACACGAGGAAGAAGAAGGAGAGTGTGAGAAGAGAGTGCCGGGCCGGCCTATTTATAAGGCAAGTCATAAGTGGGCGCGATATTCAAGGAGACCACGGCGTGGTTATCTCCCCCTCACGGCGCCTCGATTTTCGGAAAGACAGTAACAGCAGAGATCCGTTGCGGATCTGGCGGAGTAAAAAACGGACTTAATGGAGGATGACGTCACGGCGGATTATCCGGAGTCCGGAGAATGACGTCACGCCGGGTTATGGCCTTCACACGAACGGTAAGCCGGAGATTTTTTCTGTCGGCAGAGTCGAAGATTGACACGAGCCGGCTCAAGTCAATCTGGGGCCTAATGTTGAGGATATAGACCTGGGAGTCACCCGCCAGGAGGGCCGGGTTACACTAAGGGTCATTGCGAGAAGCCCGGAGCTAAGTTTCAAGATAATGGGCCAGAGATGGGCTGAGATCCGGCGATGGCTTAAAGCCCGTAGTACAATCTTTATTGTTATAGTAGACTTGTAGTGTAAGGCAAGTATTGTTTAGAGTCCGAGCCGGACACTCTTATGAGCCGGCCGGGACTCTAAGGGCCGCTGGGCGTCAGCCTCCCTATATAAAGGGACGACCCGGCAGCGGTTTATGGGCGACAACAATCTCATCGAGAGCCGGGCATAGCTGTTTAGCTCCCTGGCGATCGTAACCCTAATCAATAACACCTCGAACTGGACGTAGGCTTTTACCTTCACCGTAAGGGGCCGAACCAGTATAAACCCTCGTGTTTCTGGTCCCGCATAACCCCTTCAAGCTTCCTAGTTGCGATGGCTCCACGACTAAGTCCTAGCTCAAGGACATCTGCCGTGACAATTCCACGACACTATTCTTGAAGAAACTGAGCGCAAGACTCGCAACAAGTCAATAAAATTCCTGAAAGTGAAGTGGTCGCACCATTCCGACTGAGAAGCCACCTGGGAACGCGAGGACCATCTCCGTTCCGAATATCCGGAGTTCTTTCAGTCCTAGATCTCGGGACGAGATCCTCTCGTAGTGGTGGAGTGTTGTAACACCCCGGATGTAACTTTCCATATTTGTAACTCCAACTCTTGCCATTTTCAGCCATGTGTTATGATATTCCCTCCGTGGTTGGGTTTTGTTTTCCGTTTTGCTTTTTGTTCATGTCATCATGTGCATCTCATTTGCATACGTGTTCGTCTCATGCACCCGAGCATTTTCCCCGTTGTCCGTTTTGCAATCCGGCACTCCCACCTCCTCCGGCGCACCCCTCTCGTTTTCATTTCGTGAGCGGGTGTTGAATGTTCTCGGAATGTACCGAGGCTTGCCAAGTGGCCTTGGTATACCACCGGTAGACCACCTGTCAAGTTTCGTTCCATTTGGAGGTCGTTTGGTGCTCCAACGGTTAATCGGGTAACCGCAAAGTCCGTTTGTGTGTTGCAGCAAAACCCCACTCCAAACAGCCCAAAAACCCCTCTAAGTCTCTTCCATGCTCTACGTCGTTCGATCACGATCGTGTGGGCGAAAACCGCACTCCAATTGGAGTCTCCTAGCTCCCTCTACCTATAAATACACCTCTCCCTCCGAAATCTCGGGCAAAAACCACCCTAACCCTAGCAAAAATCGCCCCCGCGCCGCCGAACACGTCCGCCGCCGACCGGTCGCATC
>NC_057811.1:454006141-454014904 GCF_018294505.1 Triticum aestivum | reverse complement strand
ATCGCCTCCGCCGCCCTCGTCGCCGTTCGCCGCCGCCTGAGCCGACCGCGCCTCCGGCTCCTTCCTCTCCTTCCTCTCCAACGTCGCCGGCCGCCATCTCCCCACTGCTCCGGCGAGCCGCCGTGCGCCCCGAACCCTAGCCGAGCGCCAGATCCGATCGGGTCAACCCGAGGTTGACTTTTCCCCTCTCTCGATTTTCTCCAAGTCCCAGATTCTTACAATATATGCCCCTGTTCATCGCATCATAACTCTCTGCATATAGCTCCGTTTCGTGCGTGTAATATATCGAAATGTTCATCTCGAGATGCTCTTCATTTTGTTCCATTGCACCATGTTCATTTGAGTCCATCTTGAAGCCGAAATCTCTGGTGCAAGAGTGCTAGTTGCTGTTATCTGCTGTTACTTATCAGAACTTGAGGATTTGTTATTTTTGTTGCATTTAATGAGTGCATCTTATGGGCATGAGCTCTACATGTGTTTTGATGTATGCCATGCCATCTTTACAGAGGTGTATGCCATGTATTTTTTGTGATCTCTTTGGTGACTAGCACAAGCATGCAAACTAGGCTTCGTGATGTTTCTGTTTTCAGGGACTTAGTAATTTCACTGTCTGTTTCTGCGGTTATTTTGTTGCCATGTATCCATGTGGCTACAGTGAGTTCCATGCTTATTTTGGTGATGTTCAGTAAGGATGTGTTGTAGATATAGTTGTGCTCTATCCATTCCTGCCTTTGTTTGCAATTATGGAGTACCCTAGCATGACTCAATCTTGCTCTACTTTTGCTATAAAATATTTCTGGCAGATTGTTTACGTGTTATTCAATTTTGCCAAGGTTGTTGTAGTTGATCCTTTCATGCTATGTATTTTCTCTTGCCATGGATAGCTTCATAAACATGCCATCTTGCTGTAGGTATGATTTTTTTGTCATGAATTGCTTTGTTATGAGTGCATCAAGCTCACCAAGATGCCTTCATATTACTGTTTCCGCCATGCTCTGTTTTCTGCCAAGTCTGAAACCTATTAACGAAAGTTGCTATGTTTACATGGTTGCCATCATATCTGCTGATCCTTTTTGGCTTATGGTTAGTAAGAGACTTTTGTCTTATGAGCTTAGTAGATTATTGCCATGCGTTGGTTTGCTATGTTAAGTGCCTGTAGCATGTTGATTTCTTGCTCTGAACATTGCTACCTGATGCTGTTTCAGCCATGTCCAGTAATTTCACTAAGCCTGTGAACATGATATCTTTTGCACTTTTGCCATGCTTGTTTGAACCTGTTGTGGTGTGATCTAGCCATAGCTCAGTGTTCTTCTTTTGTCAAGCATCTCCTGTAGATTGCTGTCATATGCTTTGTTGCTATGTTGGAGTGCTGTAGCATAGTTACTTGTTGCATTCTAAGTGCTCTCATGCTGTTAATCACAGATTTGTGTCATTCTTGTTTTGACTTGCCATTTGCAAACCGTGCATCCGTTTCCGGTGATCTTTATATCGATTTCGACCGAAATCATCTCATCTTTTCAGTGGAATGCTTGGTTTTCCAAGTTAATGCCTTGTTCATCATTTTTCTTCCGGAGCACGCATATGTATCACATACCACATCTCGCATATTATACATGTTTTGCATCATGTTGCTTGTGCATTTCCCGTGATTGATTGTGGTTCCGTTTGCTTGTGTTCTTGTTGTGGGTAGAGCCGGGAGACGAGTTCGTGAACGAGGAATCTGTTGAGTACGTTTACGAGGATCAAGCTTTCGACAACTCTAAGAACCTTGCAGGCAAGATGACCATACCCTCGAAATCACTTCTATCTTTGCTTTGCTAGTTATTCGTTCTATTGCCATGCTACGCTACCTACCACTTGCTATATCATGCCTCCCATATTTGCCATGTCAAGCCCCTAACCATCCTTTCCTAGCAAACCGTTGTTTGGCTAAGTTACCGCTTTTGCTCAACCCTTCTTATAGCGTTGCTAGTTGCAGGTGAAGTTGAAGTTGGTTCCATGTTGGAACATGGATATTTTTGGAATGTCACAATATCTCTTATTTAATTATTGTATATATATATATTTGGTAAAGGGTGGAAGGCTCGGCCTTATGCCTGGTGTTTTGTTCCACTCTTGCCGCCCTAGTTTCCGTCATACCGGTATTATGTTCCTTGAGTTTGCGTTCCTTACGCGGTTGGGTGATTTATGGGACCCCCTTGACAGTTCGCCTTGAATAAAACTCCTCCAGTAAGGCCCAACCTTGGTTTTACCATTTGCCACCTAAGCCTTTTTCCCTTGGGTTTTCGCGAGCCCGAGGGTCATCTTTATTTAAACCCCCGGGCCAGTGTTCCTCTGAGTGCTGGTCCAAACTAGAGCCACTTGCAGCGCCACCTTGGGGAAACTCGAGGGCTGGTTTTAGTTGTACGTAGTGTTCATCCGGTGTGCCCTGAGAACGAGATATGTGCAGCTCCTATCGGGATTTGTCAGCACATTCAGGCGGCTTTGCTAGTCTTGTTTTACCATTGTCGAAATGTCTTGTAAACCGGGATTCCGAGACTGATCGGGTCTTTCCGGGAGAAGGTTTATCCTTCGTTGACCATGAGAGCTTATAATGGGCTAAGTTGGGACACCCCTGCAGGGTATTATCTTTCGAAAGCCGTGCCCGCGGTTATGAGGCAGATGGGAATTTGTTAATGTCCGGTTGTAGAGAACTTGTCACTTGACTTAATTAAAATACATCAACCGTGTGTGTAGCCGTGATGGTCTCTTCTCGGCGGAGTCCGGGAAGTGAACACGGTTTGAGTTATGCTTGAACGTAAGTAGTTTCAGGATCACTTCTTGATCATTTCTAGCTTCGCGACCGTTGCGTTGCTTCTCTTCTCGCTCTCATTTGCGTATGTTAGCCACCATATATGCTTAGTGCCTGCTGCAGCTCCACCTCATTACATCATCCTTTTCCTATAAGCTTAAATAGTCTTGATCTCGCGGGTGTGAGATTGCTGAGTCCTCGTGACTCACAGATTCTTCCAAAACAGTTGCAGGTGCCGACGATGCCAGTGCAGATGACGCAACCGAGCTCAAGTGGGAGTTCGACGAGGAACGTGGTCGTTACTATGTTTCTTTTCCCGATGATCAGTAGTGGAGCCCAGTTGGGACGATCGGGGATCTAGCATTTGGGGTTATCTTATTTTCATTTGGATTTGACCGTAGTCGGTCTATGTGTGGATTTTGGATGATGTATGAATTATATTGATGTATTGTGTGAAGTGGCGATTGTAAGCCAACTCTCGTTATCCCATTCTTGTTCATTACATGGGATTGTGTGAAGATGACCCTTCTTGCGACAAAACCACAATGCGGTTATACCTCTAAGTCGTGCCTCGACACGTGGGAGATATAGCCGCATCGTGGGCGTTACACTCAGCCAGGGTGAGCTAGTGACCGTATAAACACCGGAAAATGTATATATTGAGCGCAATGAGCGTATTAGGAAGTCCACTGACCATATTTTTACAAATATACAGTGACAGACAGTGTATTTATCTCGTTTGAAATTTAGCCATATTAACCGGAGAGGAGGCAGTATGGACTAGCATTACTTTGCTGTGTCCCGTCAACTTGCCGAATGAGGAGAAGCTTGCAGGACGGGAGAAGCTTGCGCGCGGTGGCTCGCAGGACAAGGAGAAACTTTTGACTAATGCAAGCTGTCCTTCGCTCAGGCGGTGGACGTGCAACAGTTAATTCGGTGTCAGATTGCCAGAAGCATACACTATACTAGTACTATTATTGTTGCACTTCCCGAAGAGGCGAACAGCCAAGCGCAAAGTTTACTAGTACTACTACTATAGTCTATAGAGGTACTATACTAGTACTAGCAACCGGATGGAGGAGTGTCTGCACTCTTATTATATTTTTAAAATGTGATAAAGCAATCTTCAACACATTTGGTTCTCTTCGAGGGTTCTCGCATGTGATAATGGAAGTTGATTGCATGGAACACTTGCCAAAATTCTCGCTTAATTCTGGCTCATATCTTGTTACAAATAGGAGCGCTCAGTAATATTTCCTCTTTTTTTTGTTATTCAACATGTAAACAGGTCAGCAAACCTTGCGGCGCATCTTTGTGCGAACCGTGCTTGCTGCACTTTGAATGTGGCCGAGAGCTGGCTTGATGAAACACCTCGCTTCCTACTTCTTTTTTTGCAGGGTACATCGCTTCCTAGTGACCAGTGTCTTGGCTGATCGTCCTAAGAATGCCTATATATGAATAAAGCTCTCTCATTTACCCGCAAAAAAGATTAAGCCATATTAATCGGAAAGGAGGGAGTATGGACTAGCACTACATGTTGGTGTGTCCCGTCAACTCGCAGAACGAGGAGAAGCTTGCAGGACAAGGTGAAGCTCGCTTACGCCTTTTGACTAATGCAACGTACCCTCGCCCAGGCGGTGGACATGCATCAGTTCATTTGGTGTCAGATTGCCAGAGGCATACACTGTAGTACCGAACATGTAGAGTACCATCATTGTTCGACTTCACGAAGAGGCGAAGAGCCAAGCGCAAGGTTTAGTAGTACGAGTAGTAATACTACTAAAACCGCATGGTGGAGCCTCTGTACTCTTATTTTTCTTAATATTTGACTAGCAATGTGCCCGCCCGTTGCAACGGATCCAAAATAGAATAATGCATGTGCACAAACTTCAAAGAAAAACATTCTAGTTTTGATGTATATATATCACTCAAAGTATATTAGGTTTCACGCAAAATATATTCCTCGTGGCTGTTTCGATGAGGTGAGGGGGGATGTGATTGGTTTCTGGATACCACAGGGTTTTCTGCAAATTAGAGCAGAGAAGAGGGGTCTTGTTGCAAAAACATCACAACTTACCTCACACACGTTAGATGCAGATCTGATGGTCAGAAGTGACAGATGGCAGACACACCATCATCACCAACTGAGTCTTTTATAGAAGTATCTTTGATAAAGTACACATTTATTCCAGAGAAGGGCGGAAAACGGCAGCCCAACATGTAATGATGATATCTATCAACCATGCTCGAATATATCTTGGCCTCCGTGCGAGCCCGTCTGTGTGTTCTCGCTCCTCGTCTCTCTCAAGGAACGGCGGGTTGGCCATTTTGCCATCAATTGAGATCGGTTTGCTCACACTCCAGTCCCACATGTCAGTGATATGCCAAGAGGAGGTGCGTTGACCGACTGGCCATACGCGTACTTGGTTTTGCACCTTCATACTACTCCTCCCTCCGTCACAGTTTACAGGGCGCGCTTCATTATGATGCATTTCTCTCAATGCATTTCCACCACCAGAGAGACTTTAGACGCGTTTGGTTTAATGCTGAATTAATTAGGGCGTGGTAACCGCAATTTTCCCTCGATGTAGTACTATGGAGTGGAGTAAGTGCATGCATGTGTGTACCCGGGGTGGAAGCACTGCATGCATGTGTGTACGCATTATTTCCTCTAGTAATAGATGTTGTGCTATAACTACCAATGCTATTTTTCAGGCCAATCGCTAGTCGCCTTGGTCCCAGAGATTTTCTCTTTTTCTGAAGCACGCTCTATAAACAACAACGGATGGAGTTGTATGAGCGGATTCAAAGAAGAGCGTATTGATGGTTGCTTCTTCCGAGCAACTTACAGTAGGAAAGGTGGGGCTTATGATTTGACTGCTCATTACTCACTATTAATGCGGCGCAACGACCGGTCTGAGTCTCCCATGCGGCTGTGCACTACCCCCTCGGTCCTTAAATATACTCCGGAGTATTTGTCTTTCTAGAGATTTCAACGAGTGACTACTCAAATATTTGTCTTTTTAGAGATTCAAATGGACTACTACATACGGATGTATATAGACATATTTTAGAGTGTAGATTCACTCATTTTGCTCCGTATGTAGCCACTTGTTGAAATATATAGAAAGACAAATATTTAGGAACGGAGGGAGTACACATACGAAGCAAAATGAGTGAATCTACACTCTAAAATATGCCATTTGAAATTTGTAAAAAGACAAATATTGTTGATGACAGTTGCGACGACAAAAAAGAAGCATATTCCTTGTCCTAAGGGAAGATAACAACACGGTTGTGTTTGTCTAAAACAGTGTGAGGACGAGATTGCAATATGGAAAGTACGCCGGACGAGCTACGTTTTGTGCAAAGAACTATGGAAGATCCACATGCAGTGACGTGGGAAGACGGGCAGTGGAGCAAGGCCATAGGGGATACTTGGAGGTCGTCGGGATGTAACTAGGTGAGCGGTGGCGGGCGGAATCTGCCCATACTGCGGCAGCGAGCAGGTGCCGTAGGCCCTACCGTGCCGGAGCTTGGTCAGAGAGAACGGCGTGTACCGCAGATCGGGATATGCTGCCTCGGCGCCGTCGAACGGAGAAATGATGCACGTCCTCCCTTTCCGCTGGCGGACGGGAAGCGGCCAGATCAGTGACCAACGGTGAGAGAGAGAGAGGCCACCGCAGCCTTGTGTGAGATACTTTGAAGAGAGACAAACCAGGCAGGGAGGCTCCATTGTATATAGTGGAGCGGACTACCTTTTTCTCCATAAAAATCGGTTTATATTCTGTGTACGTGCCATTGAGCGATATAACTTTATTTAAAAATAACGCGACAACGCATGAAGTCGAACTTTGTTTCGTGCACGCGTGGTGCACGACCTCCGTAGGTAAACAACCGCTACACGCGTTCAAATTAGCACGTGGGCTGCCATTTCGTACAGAAATGAGCTCCACCGTGTACCTGCGCGGGTGTGGCTGGGCACGCAGCATGAGTACGTGCACGGTGCACCTATTCTCTTCTTGTATACGTACACCACCTACGTGGGGTTGTGTGAGAGAGATACAAACATAGAGAGATATAGTGTGTGGGTTCGTGAGAGTTTTTTTAGGGGGGTCAATCAAAAAATGTAACATATGCAATGTGTGTGAAATAGAGTCCTGGATATATCATATATATAGAGGGGGCGATCCACAAGAAGAGAGTGGAGGTATCATCGACTTGAGGTGTCCATAGAATCGAAGAGAGGGATGATGTCTGTGTGTGTGCGCGCGCGGTCAATAAAGAGTGCCATCGAATTTGTGTGTGCCCACGTCAAAGATATAGAGTGCTGGCCTACTAGAACGAGAGAGGGGACATGTGCGGTTTGTCTCTGTGGCATGGATACCTACCTACAACGCTCAACTATCGGTGTGTGGTGGGGGGGGGGGGAGGACTAATTAACTATAGAGGTACAATGGCTGGTATATGTGTGGAGGAGGAGAGAGGCCTACCTCATGTATTAAGGGAGATCGATCTACCTCATGTATTAAGGGAGATCGATCGGAATCCATGCATATGTGTAGGAGAGGAATAAGGTTGGGAGAGAGACAGAGCTAGAGTGTTGGACGGGGTGGTAGTGGAGTTGCTTCTAACAAATGGTGGGATAGGCTTGCTAGACAACCGGAGGGCACGCCTGCAATATCAATAAGAGAGGGGATGGCTGCCTGTCTGTTCACGTGCGTGTGAGAGACGGGTCAGGAGGCATGCACGAATGATGGGGGGGGGCGATATGGTTGTGGTAAGCAGACATAAGTACATAGGAAGATCAATCGTCCTTTGTCAGAGAAAGGAGAGACATAACTTGTGAGGTACATCGATCGATGGGGGGAATAGTTAAAGTCGACCTAGGTATATGTTGGGAGATCGATCGGTATACATGCATGTGTGTGTTAGAAGCAGATGAGGCACGGGGAGAAGGATAGAGAGAGAGGGATGCATCTAGGAGGTGGTGCGAGAGTCATACTATATCGAGGGGGAAGGAGTGGTGGGAGTGAAGCAAATGAGGCACGTTAGGCTTGTCCCTAAAATTCAACCCGCGCCTTGTTATATCCCGAAAATTTAGATATCGTTCTCCCAAAACTGGCGCCTTCACAACCCACGCCTTGCTATCCCGAAATTACAACGCGCGCGAAAACTCCGTCCAGCTGCTAAATCCCGACACGCGAAATCCCCCTTCTAACCCTGAGCCGAAAGGGCCGCTAGTTCAAATCCGTGCGGGGTACTTTTGTAACACACCCTACATTTTGGACAAGCGCGTCCCTAAGTCATGGTTCACCCCCTCCCATCGCCTCCTTTTTGCCATTCGAAATCCCAGGCCGCCATAACCTCTCCGCTCCAGCCGCAAAACCCCACCCTCCTCCGTCCGCCACCTCACCGCTGCCCAGCCAGAGCCTCTTCCCCGACGACGTCGTCCACCGCAATAGCTCGACGTCCCTTGTCCACCTCCCCGTATGAGGATCTGTCGTCCATCTCGTCGTCCCGCCGGTTCAGCCGCCCAGTCCTCCACCTCCAAGGAGCTGCTTTGACGATCGCCTCGTCTATTGCGGCTGCTCCATCCCCACAGCGCCGCCTTAACCTGCTCCACCGGAACCGCAACATCCTCACCGACTCCTCGGACGAAGCTGAGGCCTACTCGGCGCCACCAAAGAGGTTGTACACTCATCGCATCGCACCTTCTCCTTAGCTCGACCTCCCGGCGCCGACGGTGCTCCATCCCGCACCTCCATGGAGCGGCCACCTTGAAGCCGGCGCCGCGGGCGACATCTCCATGGCGGCTCTCCCCCAGTGCGAGGCCCCTTCGGCGGCGGCGTCCATACCAGCCGGATCTGCTGCTGCTGCTCCGGCTCTCGCTCGCTCGCGCTGCTGCTGCGCTCCCCCTCGCTCGTGCTGCTGCTCTGATCCGATTTAGCTACACTTCAGTCGACTGAATC